>NC_043705.1:73355263-73392612 GCF_006229205.1 Suricata suricatta | reverse complement strand
TATCTTTGAGGTTCTATTCCCTCTGGAGTTCGTATTTTCTCCTTCCGCTCTCTCAGTTGAACGTAATATCCTTCTCAGTTCGAAAAACGGTGCGGAGGGAGTTTACAGAGCTCCCTTCCTCTCCGCCATCTTGGCTCCACCTGGATAGAATTTCTTTACAGACTATTGTAAATGTGTAAGATGTCAGTTGGAGAGGGTTTCAGTGAGACTTCTTAGAGCTTGTCCTCTTTGATTTGTAAGATACAGTGGGATCATAACTGATTTACCTTGAGGCAATGAAAGGCCAGAGGCTATTTCTAGAGCCACAGTCTCTGATGGCAAAAGAGAAGTGTGCTCTTAGAATATGTTGGAATACACAGTGAGACTGCAGGGGAAAAAAAGTCTGAATAGGGTTGTATCAAATGCCCAATAAATGAGGGAAGAAATATAAGTGATTTTCTATAATGATTACCCAAGAACAAAAGAACTGCTGGTGAGTGTTTCCCACTGTTGAGAGTAAGTGGAGGGGTCTCCGAAATGACTATGAAAGCCCAAAACTTAATCTTGAGCATCAGCTTAAAACACTTGAAAAATTTTGACAAATATACACACATATATATGTATATACATATTTACACATATGTGTGTGTATATATGTATACACACACACACACACACACACATAGACATGTAACCCCCACTATAACTAGGATATAGAAACTTTCAGTCACCCTAAAATTTCCTTTACTGCCCTTTGGAATCAATTCTGCTCACACTCTGGCTTTGATCTATCTGCTAAAGATCTGGCTTCTGTAAACATGGATTGTCTACCTATTCTAAGACTTCATGTACTTAAAGCCAGCTAGACACTTAGCCAAGTGAAATAAAATTTATAACAAGTCACTGTCTCAAAGATTTGAGAATCACATGGGAAAAATAAATGGGACAGAAGAAAGATTCTGTTTAGGCTTTGTCAGAAAATGAACTATAAATGTGTGTACATCCTTATACACAATGACTTGCCAGGAATATTGAGTCACAACATCCCCAAACTACTGGGCAGAAGATATTTTTTTTAAATATGTTAGTCAAATACATGGTTCTTGTGCCTATTTGCTAGTCACAGATGATTAAAAATATCCAGTTTCTGGACTTATCCAGATATTCATTTCCCATTACATTCATATAAAATTGTATATTTGCAACAAACATGATCTAATTAGCTGATTTGTTTCAACAAAGATTTGGAGTATAGTACACTATAAAAAGATAAAAACACAAGCAGCTAAATTTATTTACATTTAAGATATGAGTCCTTGGTTAGATGTAAGTTTGCAAGTACTTTCTCCAAGTCTACCTTATCTTTTCATCTCTTATTTTTTTCTTTACAGAAAAAAAGTCTTTAAGTTTGATGAAGTTTAATTATTGATTTTTTTCTTTTATAGATCTTTTTTTTTGGTGTACTGTCTAGGAACTCTTCATTAAGCCCCGGATCCAGGAAATGTCTATTATTTTCTAGAATTTTTACAGTTTTATGTTACATATTCGAATCAATGATGTATTTTGAGGTACATTTATTTATTTTGTTTATGGATCTCTCATTGCTTCACCATCATTTGCTGAAATGACTTATTTTTTCATGAAATTGATTGTGTATCTTTATGAAAAATCATCTTACTATACTTATGTAAGACCATTTTTGGTCTCTCTTTTTTTCTCTATTGATCTATGTTTCTATCCCTCTGTTAACATAATGGTCTTAATTATTGTGGCTGTATAATAAGTCTTGAGATCGGGTACAATAATTTTCCTAATTTATTCTTTTTTCTCAAAATAGTTTTGATATTCCAGTTTCCTTACCTTTCCATATGAATTTTAGACTCATCTTCTCTATATCTACAAAAGAATTTGATGGAATTTTGATTAAGAATTGCATTGAAACCATATAAATTGAGAATTGATTTTTTTATGACATTGAGTCTTAAAATCCATTTATAGTATTTCAATTCATTTAGATCTTATTTCATTACTATTTTATACATTTCAGTATGGAAGTCCTGTGTACATGTTTTGTTGAATTTACACAAAAGTGCTCATATTTTTTGTTACTGTGCTCCATGGCTGCCTCGGAGGGGAGCTGTGATATTATCAGTAGGTCCAAGAGCTCTCAGCACCACTTGGGCCCACACAGCTCTGCCATGAAGGGTCTCCACCTGGCTGTCCACGTGAGGCCCCCTGCAGACGCGGCCATTGGGGTCGCCGGATCAGGTGCGGGCTGTTTGCTGCTCATTCCCCCTGAAGCGCCTCGTGGTCAACGTGCAGGCGCTCTCAGAGGGTCTGAAAAACGCTGTGATACGCTTACAGAGAAGCCTTTCGGAAGCCCTCTTCTGGAACATTTGGTGTGAGGACATTATACCTTCTATGCCGATGATGCCGCAGTTTTCTCCTTTTTAGCCCCCTTGCACTCAGTGACAATGATACTGGTTTGTTGTTGTTGTTGTTTGTTTGTTTGTTTGTTTGTTTAAATGTCAGCTTCCAAGAATTCATTTCTAGGATATAGAAGTTCAATAGATTTTTGTATGTTAATCTCATATACTGTTATTTTGCTGAATTAATTTATTTGTTCTCGATGTTTGTTTATAGTTTTTTTTCAGAATTTTCAACACAGACATCAAATTATCTGCAAAAAGCAGGATTTATTTCAAATTCTCTAATTTGTGTGCATTTGATTTTCTTTTCTTGCCTTACTGAACTGATTAGAATGTGAAGAACTATCTTAAAGAGCAGTGATGACTGGACACCCTTGCCTTGTTCGTGACCTTGGTGGCAAATTTCTTCCACAAGTAAGTGTGATTATTTGCTTTATTTTTTGTAGATGTTCTTTAACGGTGACAGTCTCTATATCCCTATTTTTCTGAGCGCTTTTATCATGAATAGTTGATTATTGTTTTCTAAAATGTTTTGTTAGCTTCTTGATACAATGGATTATATTAATTAATTTTCCAATTTTGACCTAGCATTGTATCCTTGTATAAGCACCACTTGGTCATAATATGTATTTTTTAAATTTATTACTGAATTATATTTACTAATATTTTAAGACTTTTCACTTCCATAATCATGAGGGATATGGTCTTTACTTTTCTCTTTATGTATTATTTCTCTAGTTTTGATAAATGAAAAACTTCATAAAATAAGTACGAAAATGCCCTCCACCCCCAACTTTTGGAAGAGGATGTATAGAATTGATGTTATTTTTTCTTTAAATATTTGATGGAATTTGCAAGTGAAACTGTCTGGGCCTGGAGATTTCTTTTTTGAGAGTATTTAAATTAAAATTTCAATTTTCTAGATAGTCACAGTGCTATTCAAATTATCTAATTCAAATTGGGTACATTGTGGTAGTTTGTACTTTTCTCGGAATTGGTTCATAACATTGAAGTTGTCAAATGTGAGTAGTTGCTTGCACATTATTACCTTATTATGCTTTTGTTATGTTTGTGCAGGGTCTCTAGTGGTATCCTTTGCTTTATTGTTGTTTTTTTTAACTGCCTTTTTCTTTTCAATTCTGTTGCTTTTTGCTCTTATTGGTATTATTTCCTTCCTTCTGATTGCTTTGTATTTTTAATTTGCTCTTCTTTTTCTAGTTCATAAGTGGCTTGGATTGTTTGAGACCTTGCTCTATTTAAATGTAAGCATTTTATGCTGTTTTCCTCTCAGAATTACGTTAGCTGCTCCCAACAGATAACTGATAAGTTATATTTTCATTTTTATTCAGTTCCATGTATTTTTGAAACATTTTTCTTTGTTCCCTGGTTTATTTAGGTGTGTGTTGTTGAGTTTCTAAGCGATTGGAGATTTTCCTGTTTATTTGTATTATTGATTTCATTGATTCCATTGTGGTCAGAGAACACACCCTACGTGATTTCAATTCTTTAACATTTGTTGAGGTTTGTTTTATGGCCCAGCATATTTTGGTATTTGTTTCTTGCAAAGAATATGTATCCTTGTGCAGGTGAATTGAGTGTTTGATAAAAATGATTAAATTCCGTTTATTCTATATCCTTGCTGATAATCTGTTGTATCAGTTTTTAAAAACCCTTATCTCCAGGGACAACAGGGAGGCTTAGTTGGCTAAGCATCTGACTCTTGGTTTTGGCCCAGGTCATAAACTCACAGTTTGTGAGTTCAAGCCTCACATTGGGCTCTGTGGTGACATTGCAGAGCCTGCTTAGAATTCTCCCTCTTCCTCCTTCTCTGCCTCTCCCCCACTTGCTCTCTTTGCCTCTGTCTCAAAATAAGTAAATAAACTTAAAAAACTAAAAAAAATTAAAAATCCTTATCTCCACATTGATAGAAAAATGGAATTGTTTAATCACCTGTTTATTGATATTTTTCAGTACTGTTATTTGATGCATACACATTTAGGATTGCTATATATGGACTAACCCTTTTACCTTTATGTAATGTCCCTCTCTCACTCACTAATTTCTGTTTGGAAATCTACTCTATTTGATAAAAATATATCCATTCCTGCTTTATTGGATTAATGTTCATATGATGTATTTTTTTTTCAGCCTTGTGTTTTCAGCCAACCTCTATCATTATATTTGAAGAGAATTTCCAGTAGACATTGTATTGTTGGATCCTTTTTAAAAATAAGTGTTCACTGGAGTGTCTGGGTGGCCCAGTTGGTTGCGTGATGGGCTCTTGATTTCAGCTCAGGTCATGAGCTCATAGTAGGTTTCTGAGTTTGAGCCCCACACCAGGCTCTGCACCCACAGCTTGGAGCCTGCTTGGAATTCTCTGTCTCCCTCTCTCTGCCCCTCCCCCATTCATTCTTGCTATTGCTCTCCCTCTTAAAAATAAATAAATGTTAAAAAAATTTAAAAATCAGTCTTGACAATGTCTTTTACATGGCTTATTTTAATGTAATTTTTGATAGGTTAGGGCTAAAATCTGCCATTTTGTTTTCTATTTGTTCTTTCTGTTTAGCGCAGAATTTTTTGTTTATATTTTACTATATCTATACTGGTTAATGGGACATTTGTTAAAAATTCCATTTTGATTTTTTCACTTTGATTTATAGTGTTTTATGTATGTTTCTTTCTCTCCCTTTCTCTACATAAAATTTTTTTCATGGTTGTTCTTGGCATTGCACTTTATATACAAAACATTACATTTTATTGGAGTCAGTCCAAAAAAAGAAATGTCTATTTTATTTCCCCATATTTTTCTCTTTTCCTTATTCTTTCTTATTTTTATTGCTTCAAGTTTCTACTTATCCCTTCCTGTTTAGAAAATTTCTTTTAAGGGCGCCTGGGTGGCTCAGTTGGTTAAGCTGCCAGCTTCAGCTCAGGTCATGATCTCGTAGTTTATGGGTTTGAGCCCCGCGTCAGGCTCTGTGCTGACAAATAGCACAGAGCCTGGAGCCTGCTTCAGATTCTGTGTCTCCCTCTCTCTCTGTCTCTGACCCTCCCCTGCTCGCACTATCTTTCTGTCTCTCAAAAATAAATTTTAAAAAAATGATAAAAATTTAAAAAATTTAAAAAAATTTTCTTCTGGCATTCTTTTTGGGTAAGTCTACTGGAGAACATTTCTCTTAGGTTTCCTTCACCTAAGAATGTCTTATTTTCCCCTTTTTTGTTTTAATTTGTTTGAAGGCTTTTACCAAACTCTCCCTATTTTCTCCAACTCCCAGCGCCTGGTAACCACCATTCTAGTATCTGTTTCCATGAGTTTGGCTTTTTTAGATTCCACATATAAATAATATACAGTGTTTGGCGTAATGTCTTGTTTCATTTAATTGGCATAATGCCCTCCAGGTCCACCCATGTTGTTGTAAATGACAGGATTTCCTTCTTTCTCATAGCTGAATATTGTTTCATTATATAGCAAGTTTTCTTCATTCTTCTGTTCATAGATTCTTAGGTTGTTACCATATTTGTGAAGTTTTGGGGTGATGGTGGGGTCCAGAGCCCACAGCTAAGAAAAAATTCTTGAAGATGACTTTGGTTGCAAAAAGATGATTTTATTACAGCGAGGGCCAGGACCAATGGACAGGAAGACCTGTGCTGGGATTGTGATGGGTAACTGATTATATACCCTTAGGGATACAGTAAGTCTCTAAGATATTTTGGAAGCAAGGTTTCCAAGACCTTGAAGGGCAGGCTGATGCTGGGAAAATGTCATTTATTACCATTTCGTAAAACCCTAGTCATGGGACTCCAGATATATATCAGGGGCCATAAGCTTGGAGTATGATTGTCAGCATGTATCTTTGGGGAGTTGAGATACAGGAAGTTTCTAAAGGAATTTTTATATGTTAAAGTAGACTTACAGGTCCTGAGGGATCAGAATATTGTTAAACCAAGACTCCCTTTCTCCCCTAGCAAAGTGTCATCATCGACACAGCTGAGCTCCTAGAGGGAGGTCACTCTGCTGGTTTCAAGGACTTGTCAATGGACTTTAGGTAGTAAGGGAATTTAATTTTCATGTGCCTTTGTTTCCCACATCACCATAGCAAGCCCTTAAATCCTTTTCCTTTGTTCTTGGGTGGCCAGGAGTGTCACACATCTTCCCCCTTGGGTTGGGGGAGGGGAAGTGCTGTTAGCCTGTAGTTTGCCCTCATCTTACCCCGTGCTCCCTCACCAGTGTCCTGGCTATCCTGAATAAGGCTGCAGCAAACATGGCAGTTCTGGCATCTCTTTGACATCCTGATTTCATTTCCTTTGGCTGTATACCCACAGTGTGACTACTACATCATAGTAGCTCTATTTTTTAATTTTTGGGGGCAACTCCATTCTGTTTTCCCCCTTTACTTCTGAAGTATATTTTCACTTGATATAAAATTCCTACTTGACACTTTTTCTCAGCACTTTTTTCCCCTCAGCATTTTATTTCTGAAGTATATTGTCACTTTATACAGAATTCTTGTTTGACAGGTTTTTTTTCTTTTTCTTTTCTTTCTTTTTTCTCAGCACTTGAAAAAAATGCCACTTCTTTCTGACCTCAGTGGATTCTTATGAGAAACCCTCTATTATTCAAATCCTTTATTCAAATTCTTTTTCCCCTCTAGGTAATAAGGTTTATTTTTTCTTTTCTTTTTCTTTTCCTCTTTTTATTTTTCTGACTGTTTTCAATAGTTTTTCTTGATCTTTAGTTTTTAAAAGTGTGACTCATGTGTAATGGCTTGCATTTATTTTGTATTATCCTATTCAGGGTTTTCTCAGCTATGATATTGAACTTAATGTCATTTGGCAAATTTGGTAAATATTTAGCCATTATTTCTTCACATACTTTTTCTGGCCCAATATCTTTCTTTTACCCTCTGGGACTCCAGTAACATGAATGTTAGATCTTTTGTTACATCCTACATGTCCCTGAATTGCTATTCATCTTTTTTTTCCCCCTTCAGTCTGTTTTCTCTTTTGTTCAGATTGGGTAATTTTTATTGTTTCATCTCAAGGTCACTGTTTCTTTTATTTGTCTTCCCTATTCTGCTGCTGAGCCCATTCATTGAGTTTTTAAAATTTTGACATCCAGGGTTGAGTAGACAGGAACTACTCACAACTGGGCAGCTGGACACATCACTGCTATTTTGCTAGTTCATGCTCCCTACTAGCCCTTTGTTGATAGTGTCCTATGTGAGAGAAGAAGGAGACCATATTACTGCTGGACACTGGGGGAAATACTGATTTTTCCCTAGGCCTCCTCTGAAACTATCCCTTTGGAGAGAGCAGGGATACCTCACTGATACATGGGGGAAAAAAGTATAGGTTTCCCATGTGATCTTCACTGACCTCACACTGGGGGCTCATTGCCACTCAGTTTGTATGAAAGGCTCAGTTCCTTACTTACAACACCTTGATGGAAGCTTTGAGCCTTTACAGTCTGATATGGATGGATACGTAGTCTTTCCACTTGGAAGTGGAGAGAGGGCTTGTGGTAGGACTGCAAGATTTTCTTTACAAGATTTTCTTTAGTGCTTGCCTAAAGTAGAGGGATTATCAGTGAAAGTTTTTCATTTTGCCAGCCTGTGCTTTTCCTGGTTGTTTTTCTATGGAAAAACTTTTATTTTTCTTCTTCTTTTCTTCCAATTGACATTTTTGTTTGGTGCCTTTACCAGTACCCATCTATTCAGTCTGATATATATGAGGGGGGGAGGGAAACAGAGAAATAACCCTGGTTTTGTTATACCCAGATTGCAATATCATCCCCCAAATCCAGAGACCACCAGGGAGATCGAGTCATGCATGCAAAAGCAAAGGGCATTTATTATTACGGGCTTAAGTTCGCCGGGCTTAAGCTCGGGCTCACAGACTTCACCAGCACAGTGGATCCGTGCTGAGAGCCCTGGACAAGGGCTGAGCAGGGATTATATGGGTTTTGGGAAGGGGGAGTTACAGGAAATTGAGACATAGGTACAGTGATCCAATCATAATTGTGCAATAGTATTGGCAACAACTTTAACCATACATTTTGTTTAGAGCTCCATTACTTTTGGTGGGACCCAGTCACAACATTTAGAGTATCTTTGAAAATAACCAATTACAGGGTGGGCCAAGGACCCTCATGTAGGGTGTAACTAGCCTTAAGCAATAAGTAATTATCTATAGCTTCTATCTCTAGGCCTGCCCTTACGAGTGTTAAGCATTCTAGCTGGCCGCTTCTGATTGGGTGTTACTAGGGTGGTCCCTGGTTGAGCAATCTGTGCCCTTTTATTGTCTAATGATTCTGAGAAACCGACACTTAGGCCTCCAAGGTCAGAGGGGAAACTTGAAGCCTGTCATAGAGTCAATTTGGTTCAGTCCTGTGTCCTTTTGGTTTGAATTCTCAGGACCTAATCCACTATTTCTCTCTACCTTTGTCTTTTGACTCTTGAAGAACAAACAAAACAGAAAATAATTTTTAATTCAATTAGATAATGGGCAAAGAACATAAAGAGCCATGTTAGTGAAGATGATATACAGATGGAAAGTAAAGGACACGGAAGGATATTCAACCTCACTGGCCATTAGGGAACTGCAGATTAAGACCACAGAAAGATACCATCATACATCTATTACTTCAACAAAATGAAACCTATGAAAATGATACAGTCACTCTGAAAAATAATCTGTCAGTTTCTTTTAAAAAAGGAAGTTATCATACCCTTACCATATGACCTAATAATCAGACTCCTGGTCACTTATTTTTGAGAATTTAAAGCACATTAAAACCTGTTCATAGCAGTTCTATCTTTAATACGCAAATTTGGAAGCATTCAAAATGTTCCTGGAGCAGAGAATGTTGAAACAGTGTGTGCTACAGCCATACTGTGGAACACTACTCCGAGATAAAAGGGAATGAACTAGTGGTACATGAAGCTACTTGAAGGTATCTCAGGGGTGTGATTCTGAGTAAAGAAGCCATTTCGAAAGGTCACATACTGTTTAATTTCATTTATATAACATTCCCTAAATGATAAAATTATAGAGCTAGAGAACATATTAGTAGTAGTCAGCCTTTAAGAATGATCTATTGAGTTTCAGAGGGCTCTTGTAACAAAGTGTAGGTTTCCCTACTATCCAAAAGTAGAGCGTTTTGATGAAACCTTTCTTAAGCCCAAGGGTGTAAAGTGAAGAAGCAGTTACCATTAATTTACATGGAAAACATTTTGAGCATTTCCAGAGCCCCCCCCGAAAACTTCTCAGTGTTTGTGATACCTTAGGACACATCTCACTAATGGATGTACAAAATAAATCAAGATAAAGCACAGATGATCACAGATACAGTTCATATCTCTGGAAACTTGATGCTGAGTGTAGGTGAGCTCCTCTAAGGGCTCACTGCAAAAACAAATGCTAAATGCTTTTTTTCACTTTTTGCCATTCTTTTTCCTATTTCTTTTCTCTTCTTTTCCTTTCTTTCCTTTTTTCTTTTCTTTTCTTTTCTTTCTCTTCCTTTTTCTTCCTTCCTTCCTCCCTCCCCCCCCTCTTTCTTTCTTTCTTTTGTAAAAGAAAATCCTCTTTGGATTTCTTTCAGTTAGCACAGCTAGATACTAATGTAGATCCTTTAGAAAAGCATAGTGGCATAGGGGGGGGGGTAGGTGGAGAGGTGGTTGAAATAGATGAAGGTATTAAGAGTGTATAGAATTGTTAAATCATATATTCGACACCTGAAACTAATAAACTGTACGTTAGTTAGCTTTAGATGAATTGAAAAATAAATTTAAAAATAAATAAAATAAAGGCAAAGTGACACAAATTGAACTTACAAAAAGCAAGGGATGCTGTACCACAAACCAGGCATCTTAGAACAACAGGAATTTATCTGCACAGTTCTGGAGGCTAGAAGTCTAAAATCAAAGTCTCAACAACATTCCCTCTGGAGTCACAGACAAAGAAAATTTTCCATACTTCTTCTAGCTTTTGGTGGCTGCCAGTAATCCTTGGCTTTCCTTGAGCTATTGTTGGATAACTCCAGTCTAAGTCTCTGTCTTTAGGGGACTTTGTTCCCTGTGTTTTTCATGCATCCTCTTCTCTTCTAATAAGGGCACAAGTTGTTGGACTTACACTGTAAGTATAGCATTTTTTTCATCTAAAAACCCTTAACTAATTATTTCTGCAAAGACCTGTATCAAATAAGGACACATTGTTTAGATTCTGGGAGGAAACCAAATTTTGAGGTATGTTATTCAACCCATTATAGATTGTGAAGGGGAAGGGGACAAGTGTGCCTATAAAAGTAGAATGCAGAAGATCTTTATAGTAATGAAATAGAGCTATATTTTGATTGTATTATATTGATTTTTATTACTAAAAGGATTAGTAATGAGTCTACACATAAGATAAATGACATAAAACCTTTTTTTAATGTTTATTTATTTTGAAAGAGAGCACTCACATGAGTGAGGAGAGCAGCATAGAGAGGGAGAGAGAATCCCAAGTAGGCTCCACACTCTCAGCATGTAGCCCAAAGTGGGGCTCGATCTCACGGAACTGTGAGATCATAACCTGAGATGAAATCAAGAATCAGAAGCTTGGGGCATCTGGGTGGCTCAGTCGGTTTAGCACCCATCTTTGGCTCAGGTCATGATCTCACAGTTTATGCCCTGCATTGGGCTCTGTGCTGACAGCTAGCTCAGAGCCTGGAGCCTGCTTTGGATTCTATGTCTCCCTCTCTCTCTCTGACCCTCCCCTGCTCATGCTGTCTCTCTCTGTCTCTCAAAAATAAATAAAAAACATTAAAAAAATTAATAGAATCAGAAGCGTTATGACTAAGCCACCCAGGCATCCCAATGACATAAAACTTTTAAACATTCATTGTATAAATGCCATTTATTGGTTTTAATATCCTCTTATAATTATAGAAGTAATAAACATTGGGAAAAAATGGTAAAGATGCATGGAACCGATATGCACTCTCATTGTAACTTCTTGTGGATCTAGTATTTCAAAATAAAAGTTAAAAAATAAGGTCTAGTAAATTTCTTATGGATGGCAACTTTTCCCCTAATCATATATAAATACTCTTTGCTTTCTTTTGGTTTAACACAAGAAAGAGATGATCTCTGCCTCTTGAGGTAAGAAAAAAACATTGATAATTGCTAAAGTGTATCATAAGTCACATGTCTAATATTATAATAGATTGCTTATGTTATCACAGGTATTATATGTTTGCTCAGTGCGATAGAGATGAGATTCAATTATTGTCTTACTGGCTGTTCTTGAACTGAGTATCAGGCCTAGAGTGTCATTTTGTAAATAATGAAGCTAAATTAAAACTCAAATTGACTGTAAAGTGTCCTATGCATTTCTGTAGTCAAAACTCTTTTCTACCCTCAAACTGATTTATGTAAATTTAATGGATTAGTTGAAAAGAGGATGTTAGAATGATTAAAGATTTTTAAGAGCACAGAAGCTTATCCCTAAAGGTAAAAGGAGAAGATAAGTAAACTTTGTATTTGCATAAGGCTTTCACAAAATAGATGAAAAAGGATGTTGTTCCAGGAAAATTATTATCACTGGAGATTTAAAAAAAAAAAAGAAAGAAAGAAAAAAAAGAAAAAAGGAAAATGTTCAGTGGTAAAAGTGCTATTTAAAGTGGTTTAAATGTTATTACTAAAAGGATTATTTGAAAGCCATTTTCTTACAAAAATTTTTTGAATTTCTAAAATACACAGAAGGACTTTGTGTGGCTAAAGCCATGTGATAGCTATTTTATGTAACTGATTACCAGGTGTCTCTTCTGTTAAAATGAGATCCCTCTTCCTCTGTCCATCTCAAATTTAATACAAAATATGTTACCAAGGGGAATTTAGACCTGATTATGATTGGCACCACTTTTCAGGAAAACTTCCATAGGTGGAATCAAAATGTCATGTGGGAAATAAAGCTGTAACAGAACAGAACTGAAAAGAGAGGGAAAAAAAGAATCACAACTCAGGTTATGGATCATTTGTAAGAACGATGATACTTTCTAATTAGATTTGACTTTCAAATTTTGTATTTACAGACAGAAATGGGCCATGAGTTATTTTGAACTCTCATTCTTAATCTCCATGATAGGAGGCTTAAAATGAATTTTTTAAATGGTACTTTTTCCCACTTAGTATCATAGCATAAATATTAATAACAAGAATAGTACCCTGCAGTTATCTAGTGTTTTCAGTGTCAAAACATCTGAAGATATTTTACAGATTAAGTGCCTCACCTTTGTGGTAGAATTAATTAGAATTTTAAAAGCAGTTACAGTACATTGCAAACTGGTTTGAAGAGTATAATTTATTTTTCAAAATCAAATCGAGTTAAAATGGGCAAGATAAAATAATTAAATAAGGAAAAGTGTTAATTTTATGGATACATATTGAACCATATATTAAAACTATTGCATTACAGAAAATATTTCAAATTTTCAGGATATTATTTAGGATTTAAATGTTTCAGCACTCTTAATATGCCAGGTTATTGAGTATGTTATTCAGCTTAGGTTGCTATAACAAAATACCACAGACTGGTCCGTGGCTTAACCAACAGGCATTTGTTTCTCAGTTCTGTAAGAACACGATGCTGACAAATTCAGGTGTCAGTAAGGGCCCATTTCCTAGCTTGTAGAATGCTACCTTCTTGCTGTGTGTGCTCTTACAGCCTTTCTTCAGTGCTTGCCTTATGGAGAAAGGGAGATCTTTGCCTTCTTCTTCTTATAGAGGCACCAATCATTTCATGACATTCTCATTCTCATGACCAAATCTAAACCTAATCCCACCCACCTCCACACAGCATCACATTGGGGGTTAGGTCTTCAACATAAAGATTGCGGGAGGGGGGTGGACACAAACATTTAGTCTGTAATACTGACTACAACACAGCAAAATGCGAAAGTGATGGGTGGTAGGAATAAGATCTTACATTGTCTAAGCTTTTGTATGAAGTGTTTTCCTTTGTGAATTACATTATAATACAATAAATTAGTAGGGCAAATTTATTTTTTTAAGATGTGAGTGTTAACATAAATTTCAGGCTGCTCTGAGACCTAGAGCTAGGTAATGACAGAATCCAAAGTATATTAAAACTAAATTCTTCCATTGTATCATCTTTGTTTCTTATTCCCTATTAGTTACTTTTAATTTATTCCTAATCCCCAGCCCAAAGTAATCCCTGTTTCAAGTCATCCCTGACTTTCCATGTCAGGATAAATCTCTTAATTCATAGTGCTCTTTCTAATACTTATTTTATGGTAATATTATTTAAGTGTTGATTTCCATCAAAAGTCCAATCCTTGAAACTAAAGACTGAATTGTCATGTCTCTTCTCCCAACTGTCTAGTGCAGTGTCTGGTACATCTGACAGCTTTTGTTCAGACTGCCTCCTCAAAGATACTTTTATAGCAAACAGCTTTGGAAAATAAAGATAGTGTCTTCTTCCAAAGCAAGGGCATATTTTTTGTACTGTCCAGGATAATAAAGATAATGTCTGCCTCCCAGGCAAAGGACAGATATGCTTGCAGTCAATTATAAAAAAGTTTGCTTCTCTAAACCCAGGGTTCCTTAGCTATGATTCAAATGCATGGCATACTCGGTATCTATCTGGATCACTTCTTGTCCTCCACATGGGATTCGGAATGGGAAAAAAATGATGCAAATATGATGTTCATGGAGTTCTCTGTGCCCATGCATAACAAAGTTTCTTGACTGTCCTAAGAATCCCAAGTCATGTCAGCATCCATAAAACTATGGCAGCCTAACATATCAGCACTCAAGTAGAGTATAATCATAAAATCTCAGACTCTGCACAATTATTGACATTAGGTACTCAATAGATGTATACTAAATGTGTTTTTTTGAATTATGGGTGGAAAAGGGGGAAAAGCCTACTCAATCATGAAGTCCACACTTCTCTTTACCCACTTACACAGGAAGAATCTGAGGTTCAGAAAATTTAAGTGACTCATCTTCTGACTTGATGACTAAAACATATTTTGTGAATATTTAATTCATGGGTAACTCTTAAATTTTGTCATTTCTATCTTCTTCAAAATATTTGATTAATTTCATGATCATGAAGAAAATAACTATAAATGAATTTTCCCATGTCATGATGGTCTTGTAATTATTATTTACATTTGTGGTCATGTTGGCACCAGATGTATACCTTTAATTGTTCAGAATAATGAGAAATGAAAAAAAGAAGATTCAGTATACACGTAATGAATTCATGATACGGCCAAGTCTTTTAGTAGTTTAATAAGAAAAAATGTAAACTATATAATTTTTCAAATGATGTATCGTAGGATAAGTATGTACATTTTGTTGAATATATATTGTCCAATACATTAAATCAATGGTATTGATTTAAATTTTATTGATAGTTAAATTCTGACAGTATTCAATTGGTAATTTTGTAAACTTGTTTGAGGTATGAGCACGAGATGCCTTTACTTATATTTTGAATTGTAAGTGATATTATATTCTAAGAATCTAAATTAACAGGGAGAATTCACAAGAAAACTTTTTAAAAGAAATCTGTAGATGTACATTAACTGACATTTCAGAAACTCTGCTTTAAGCCATAAAGCTAAAGACAAAACAGATTTTTTAAATCGAGATCTTTCCATTGTGTCATTTTGATCTCTTTATTTACTATTTCTCTAAAGAAAAATGAAAGAAAAATAGCCTCATTATCTAGTAAACATTTGTGTAGTGAAACTGAATTTCAGAGTCTAAAGCTACTTGGTTCTGAGAACTAGTAAATGGTCTGGTATGTGTGACTCAGATGTTTAAAGTTCCATTGACAAAAGGATGCGGCAAAAATGTACGTCACTGCCTTATTATTATTGATTCTGTATTGTAGTGTCCTTGAATGCAGATTTGTGACAGTCAGCATACAGATATATTTTATGCAACCCTTTTATTTTCTTATGATAAAATCACACATAATTAATATTCTCCCCTCTTCTCAAATATTCAAAATATTTAAAGTTAAAAGTGGTAGTTTTGGATATAATCCCACCTTCTTTGATTTATTCATTGAAATGATCACTTACCATGTATAGTGTTTGTTACTATATGCTCCTTCTTTGTAACGCAAGTTTTTATCCCCAGACTTCTTCCCACCTGTCTCTGCTGTGCTCTTCTTATTTTTAATGTTACTATAATTATGAGATAGTAGAATAAATTAAAACTTCCTTAGGACTGAGTCTTAATTAATAAAAAATGGATACAAGTATATTTTCAAGCTCTGGTATTTTAAGTTGATGTTACGTTTTGAGATTTAATCCATGACTTAGGTTAACATGACTTTCCCCACAGTGGTGATAACTCTTTTCAGTGGCAGAGCCAGAAAGCATTGATCTTTTTAGGCCAAATGTTAAACTCTAAGATTTATTTTCTTTAAAAAGATTTTATCATTAGTAACTGAAATGCTATTGCCTTTTATTTTTAATTTTTTGTTTATTTTTATTGATTTTGAGAAAGAGAGAGCAAGTGGGGAAGGGGCAGAGAGAGAAGAAGACAGAATCCCAAGGAGGCTCTCTGCCATCAGTGCAGAGTCCAATGCAGAGCTCAAACTAGGAACTGTGAGATCATGACTTGAGCTTAAGTCAAAAGTCTGAAGCTTAACCAACTGAGCCTCCCAGGCACCCCGCATTGCCTTTTAAATAACATACATCTTAACACCAGAACCCTGCAAAGAAGGCAGTGCTGGCTTAAGGTGTGGAGAATTTACAACACTTCTTATATTGGACTAAAACTGGATTTCTTAAGCCAGATTCTTAAATGTTAAAAAGAATCAGAAGCCGTTTAGGAGGAATCAAAAACCTATCTATACTTTGTTTGAATAGTAATACAATAAATTAACAACAAGAGATTCTAATTTGAAGGATTCAAAATCTATTGATTGACTATTGATGGTAGAAATCCGTACAACCTAATGTCAGCAAAACTAATGGTGGTAATATTTAAGAATCTTTAAATCCTGGGAGGTGCCTGAGGAAAGATCTTAATGGCCCTGGTGAGTCTTTTTTTTTTCTCCAAATTTTAAGAGTTTAGTGGAGAACATGCTCAGGAGGTCTGAGTTTAGTTCAAGAGAATAGGCTGATGCTCGCAGATCTGTTGTAGAGTCTGGTCCATTGGCATGAGGCCACTTCCTTGACAAGAAAACTTCTATTGTCAAAATTCACATAGATTTCTCTCTTCTACTTTGTTTCTGTAAATATGCAAAACAGTATGGAGACAATGTTCTTTTCCACTTGGGCATTGACCATGATGTACATGGAATATATTTGCCTACCATAAGCTTTAAGATAATTGGAATTTCTAGACATAGACCATACACTTCTCTACTATTTATTTTAATCTAACAAAACTCTTTCACACACGTGCTGCACACACACACTACTACCACCAACAAAAACAATAACAAATGCTAATTGGTGTCAGAATAGGAAAATGCTATAAATGTCTTAATATACATGAATAAAATTAGATACTGGTTTTATCTAGTTTTGTTTAAGAAAGACATAACGATTGATACATAACTCATGTCTGTCTTGGAAATCTTCAGGGAGAAATCACGAGGCTAAATCCTGTAAACATACTAATCAGACGTTCAGATAGTATTAATTAGTGCAAATAATACTTTATCCATGGAATTCTTTTCATGCAGTATGTTTTGGTTGCTCATGGCAAATAAATTTTGAGTTAATTTATGGATCATGGCCTACTGAGAAATGTCAGTGTCTATTTCATAATTTTTTAAGTAAAAAGTATAAATCTTTACCAACTGCAATAGCTCTCTGTGTAACTGATGCCCTGTATGCCTTACTTAAAGATCTCAGATACTGTATCTGGGCCAGAGCTCATCCTTATACTCTAAGGAAAGGTCTGACAGTTCTAGATTTCTGCATGCTTTGCCTGTGACTCATGATTTTCTGTATTCTTCTCATTTTTTTGTAAAGTTTGATGCCAGAAAAACTATCTGATTCTTATGAGTATGATTTGACAATCTGACCTTTTGCATTATTTCAGTTACATTTTGAAAGAATCTCTTTCAAAGAAGAATTGTTCTTTGTTCATAGAAATGATTAACGTTGGCCTTGTAGCTTACTATGGCAGCCTAAGGGGAAGACCTCCTAAGGGAAAGTGTGTTTTATATAGATTGATTGCAATTTCTCACTGGTATGATCCTAGGTGTCTCAAAAATCTTCCAACTTGCTGAAAAAATTACTTAATCCTTAATGTATGTATGGTATAGGCTAAATCTTTTGGCTACCTTATGCCATTTATACATAATAACAAATACACGAGTTATGTTTCAATATCCTTTTTTGACATTTAAGAAAACTGAAGCTCAGAGAGGCAAGTAAGCTTTTATTTGGAAATACTGGTAGTTGTCAGTGAATGGGAGATCCTCCTCTTCTGTGATGTTTAATTTTATATATGGACTTGACTGGGTCATCACGCTCAGATACTTGGGTAGGTTCTATTTTGAGATGTGTCTATAAGGGTGTTCCTGGATTATTTTAGCATTTGAATCAGCAGACTCAGTACAGAAGGTTGCCCTCCCTATTGTGGGTGGGCATCATGTCATCCGTTGAAGGTGTGAATGGAACATAAACATGGAGAGAGGGAGAATTTGCTCTATCACTGATGGTTAAACCTGGGAAATTTGTCTTGTGTTTTTGGGTTAGGACTTACATTGTAGGTGCTCTTAGTTTTTAAGTATTTGGACTCCGACTGAAACTACATCACTGGACTTCCTGGGTTTCTAGCTTGCAGTCTGCAGATTGTAGAACTTCTCAGTATCTATAACCACATGAACTCTTTAAAAATCTTTATATGTCTCTGATAGATATAGATGGAGATAGATACAGACACAAATCTATGTCAATATACATCCTTTTCATTCTTTTCCTCTGGAGATTTTGAGAAACAATTTTAAGGATAGGCTTTATGAATTGATTTTAGGGTTTCTGGAATTCACTCTTTAATCTGATTAGATTTAAAATTCTTGATGACTGTTTCTAGTAGTAAGGTAGTGCTGGTAGTCCATAGAAGACACTGGTAATAGAGATACACAAAATGTCTGCGTTGGATACTTGTAACAAATCACTTGTAAGCAGGGATCTGGATAACTGTGTGTATGTTACTTTGAAACATTTGTGGAAAAGTATAGAACATAATGATATCAGGTTGTTACTCCTGATGTCACTGGACAAGGTGATGAAAGGTAAAAATGAGCTCAGGGATTTTAATTTCCAGCTCAAGTACCATATAAATGATCTAAAAGCTTCTATTGTTTCCTGAAAAAGACCCTTATCTCCTATGGTTTCAGAGCTGTGATTCCTGAAATTCAAATGTATAATCTCATTTAGTCCTAGTTAAATTACAATATAAATTGAATTCACAATCTCGCAGGGTGTCTACTGGTAATGTGAGGGCATGGATTAGGAAAGAATGGGACCTGGTAAGCAGTGATAGGGATGTGTGGAGAGACTTTGATGAAGCTACTGATGCTCTAAGTTTTGGGAGTTTACTTTGCCAGGGAAGAGACCTCCCAATCACCAATGATGTCAGCTGATCCATCCCTGCCATCTTAGTTTGAGGGAATTAATATTACATTGTCTGAGGAGACGTGATGGCGTCTCCTGTAGCAATTGTCAAGCAAAACAATGCTGAATCTCCTCAGTACCCTTCTCCCACCACCCTTCTTTGCTTCTAGACCCATTACTAGATTTAAGTCCTAACAGGACCTTAATGATGATATACAAAGTATGACTCATGAGACAGTGCATTGCCCTTCAAAAAACTACTTGTGTTTTCTAATTTATACAGACAGAAATTAAGGGAATATGTATGGGAATGGATGCTAAAGGTACAGAATAATGGTAGAAGAATATAAAGTTGGTTCAGGCAAAATGTATTGATACAGGCTCACTAAGGAGGGATTTTCCATGTTATATTGCAACTTGGGGAGTCATGAAGGGCCCAGAAGTTTGTTTGGTTAGTTGACTGAAACATGGGTGGCCTACAATGAGTAAATTGGAAGTGTGGGATCTGTTGTAGTTTAGTGTAAAGGAAGGGATTAAAAACTTAGGGGTTATTGAATGTTAGAGTGGATGTGTCATTTAATACCTACTCACCCATACTGAGAGTGTCCAGAAGACATAACCTTTAATAATACTGGAGAAATAAGTTTATGAAGGGAGTTCTGACAGCCTTGAATAGCTCTGTGATTGTTTTTCTCTGTAGTCCATACCTTACAGTGATAACTATAACCACTGAGTTAGGAAACCTAAAAGTAATGGAAATAATTGAATCCCAGGGTGGCAGGAACCAAATGAGGTACTCAGTTGCCAAAGTCAAATTAAGTGTGGTTAGCATAATGGACAGCAGAATCAAAACAGCAATCAGAATACCCTGGCTCATGTAGGCCTGTTGTGTTGGCTAGTTGATTATGGTATTCCCAGGAGTGAAATAGAAAGGAGACATGTGAAATTTTTACTTGAATTTTATAAACAGAAAAATTCTAGGATAAGTGAACAAAAGTCTTAACCTGAATCATAAAAACAGAGAGTCACTTGATCCAGGTTTCAGACCCAGAATCCCTTAAGAGGAGGCTGGGTCTCCTTAAAGATGGACCTTGATAAACTATCAAACATTTATACTGTTAATCTTTCTCCGAGTTCCTTTTGGGGACTAATGGACTAGTTCCAAACCTACCCTAATTCCAGGAGATCCAAAATGTAACTGTGACCCAAAGTCAGAGTAGGAGCTTATGCAACTCAAGTAACCAGTGGAGTTTTAGCTCATGTTCCTCTCACATTGGGCATGATACTACTTATCTTTTAGTTATTTCTCCAGCCTCAGAATGCACAATTGAAACAGAGTGTGCAGCTGGCAAAATCTCCACAATTGGCTCCCTGACCTGTGCAGCACCGAACTATTACAGTGAGAGAGGCCAAAGGGAAGCCTCTATAACTGTGTCTACTTAGGGAAGTGGAAAATCAAAATCAAAAATACATTTGTGGAGGGATTACAGAGACTAGTGCCACTATCAAGTATTTGAAGGATCCATGAGTGGTGGTTCCCATCATATCCCATTCAATTTGGCCAGTACAGAAGACAGAGAGATCTTGAGGAGTAATAGTAGATTATCATAACTTTATCAGGTCGTGATTCCAATTGTAGCTGCTGTACTGAATGTGATTTCATTGTTGAGGATATTAATACCCTGGTACCTGGTATGCAACTATTGACTTTTCTCTCTGTCTCCTTTACCTTCATGAAGAACACTTCACTTCTGACACTATGGACACCAAATGTATGAACATTATGCCTCACAGAGACACTTCTCTCGACACCAGTTGGGTGTCTTATGATTTATCTCCATTCTTACACTGTGTACCTGGAAATAATATCAGATCCCAAAGGTGAAGGGCTCAGTCCCAAAAGACTAACCCCACCCGACTTCTGATGCCAGTAACAACTAGTAGGTCCTCAGGTAACCAACAACTTCTATCTGATTTGGCTGCATATCCGAGGCTCCCATGACCCTCTCCTCAAGATCAATTAATTCACTAGAGTTGCTTACAGAATTTAAGGAAACACTTAATGTTTAACAATTTAGTAAAGAATATGATAAAGGCTACAGACGAATTTCCAGTGAAGAAATACACATCGCAGAGTACTAACCACTATACGATCACGGCCTCCAATGAAGAAATACAATGTCAAAGATCTGGGAGGGTCCCAAGCATAGGCGCTTCTGTCCCCATGGAGTTGGAGAATGTCACTCTCCTGGTGTGGATGTGTTCACCAATATGGAAGCCCTCTGAACCCAGTGACTTGTGGATTTTATGGAGGCTTCATCATGTAGGTGTGATCAATCATTAACTCTATTTTCAGACCTTCCCCTTCTGAAGAAAATGGCAAGACTGAAAATTCCAAACCTCTAATTATGGCTTGGTCCTTCCAATGACCAACTCTCATCCAGGAACCATTCAGGAGCCCACCTAGGGTTGCTTTATTAGCACAAAAGTCACTCCTTTCAGCCAGAAAATTACAAGGGTTCCAGGAGCCCGGTGTCAGAACTAGGGCCTGAAACCAAATAATTAGAACAAAAGATGATCCTAGTGCTCTTACCACTTAGGGAACTACAAGGATGTCAGGAGCTCTGTGTCTGGAACTGCAGGCAGAGACCAATGTGTATATTTTCTATAATTTCACACTTACTGGTATCTTTGCCAGGATAAACCTGGCTCCACTAGTCTTTGAGCATGCATAACATTTATTGCTACTGACTTTGGGTTCTGCCTTCTTTTCTAGTTATTGAGGCATCACCTTGGCAGCTGCTCTGCCAGATGATTGGTCCCTGAGTTTGTTGACCTTTCAACTCTTTTCTCCTCTATGGGAAGGAAATGCTTTAGATATATCCTCTTAACTTCTTGGGCCAGTATTCCTTGGTCAAAATTAAATAGTGGACAGACAGAAATCCAGTTAACTGATGAAAAGCAAAGCAAAACACACACATGCACACACACACATTCCCTGGGAGGTATTTAAAAAGTATTATTACCCTCACACATGAAATTAGTTTCATAGAATGTAGACTTGCTTTTTAACATAAATT
This sequence comes from Suricata suricatta, assembly GCF_006229205.1. Taxonomy (NCBI): domain Eukaryota; kingdom Metazoa; phylum Chordata; class Mammalia; order Carnivora; family Herpestidae; genus Suricata; species Suricata suricatta. The sequence continues at coordinate 73,370,524 of NC_043705.1, read as the reverse complement.
TAAGTCTAAGAAGTTATTTGTTATTATAATTTCCCATCAGTCCCTTTCCCACCCAGTTATTTCTAACCTGGATTAAGTCGCAATTTATAGTTATTGTTTATACAATTCCAGTCAATACCAAAATCCTACAGTGAAAGGCAAAAATTGTTTGAAGGATAAAATACAATTATGACACTTACAACATTACTAGGGAACCAATAAAAAATTCCACTGTAAATTATACTGAATCTTTTTATTTATAACTACTACAAGTAGGATGGTCATAAATTTCAGGGACCTGGAAAACTATGAATGATTCATCTGTCCAAGAAGAATGTCAAATACTTTAATAATTCTTTCTAAAAAATAAAACCCACAGTTTCAAAATGTTACTTCTCAAATTATGCTAAAAATGAAATATTTGGAATTTAACAATCACTTTTTCTTTTGTCTAATAAAGGAATTCAATTTCAGTCTAAGGATTCTCCTTTCCAAGGAAGGAGCAACACTGCTGAATGTATAGGGAAGAATCACTAATAGTCCGAAGAAACCACGAAAATACATCTTTTCTTCTCCCCGAATATGTGAAATCTCAGTAGGTTTGGTAGTTGTTACTTTATTATTTTTAGTTTTTAAATATTTTTTAATGTTTGTTTATTTTTGAGAGTTAGAGGAAGACATAGAATTTGAAGCAGGCTCCCGGCTCCAAGCTGTCAGTACAGAGCTCAGTGCCAGGAATTTGTGACCCTCAAGTCATGACCTGAGCTGAAGTCAAATGCTCTATCAACTGAGCCACCCAGGAACCCTTTTACTTTAAAAAACACTATACATAGTCAGAACAGTATTATTAGACATGCATGAGGAGTTGTTTGCTTGTTATACTGTATGCAAGGGAAACCTCAAAAATGAAACTGAAACATATTTTGGAATCACCTGAGAAGAAAGAAAGTACCTGGGATTTGATTTAATTGGTGTTGGATATGATGTAGCCATCAGGATATATAAAAGCCTTCCAGGTTATTCTACTCTGCATCTGAGGTTATGAGAACCACTGAAGCCATGTGTAATTTTGATGCTTTCAATTTTCAACTGAAACATTTTAGATGAAAGATAAATAGTTATATAATTGTAAGTAGAAGTTAACTCGTTTTCACATGTGAATCAGTTTTAAGTTGAATGTGAAGTATGATTAAAAATGAAGCCTAAAATGAACATATAGTATTGTGTCTATTTAAATAAAATGTACTTAATATGACTTCACTGATCCTCAAATTTTTCAAATATTCATTACTACATGAAAACAAATGTGATCTTATTTGAGATTATTGTTTCCCAAGTGTTGAATATCGATGGCTATTAATTAATAATTCTTTCTTTAGATTGAAAGATATTTGTGGCATACAATAGAAAAAAGAGAGTGTGAAACAGAAGAAAAAGCAAGGTTAAATTGGTATTGTGAAGCATGTTCCCAGCAGAAATTCTTTGTAGTTTTGTTTAAGGCAATGAAGGCTAAGTCCTCTGTCAGGGGTGGGCAAAATGCAGTGTACTTTAATTTTGACTTTATTAAAATAAATTGGTCTATTTTCTTAATTTTTCTCTCTATGCCTAGGCTATTTTATATGATTTTAATCATACCTTATATACAATTTGCAGCCTGATAAAATAATATATATTATACATTGCAATTAACAATAATTCTCCAGAGAAATACAGAAACTTTTTGAATTAATTGAAAAGGTTGGATCATAATTGTATATGCAATCAACTTACCTATAACTTACTTTTGGTTAGACTTCTTGTAGATAATTTTAAATATAAAATAATTTTAAATATTATATTTTTAAATTATTTTTGAGAGAGAAAAATAGAGGGTGAGCAGGGGATGGGCAGAGAGAGAGAGGGAGAAACAGAAATGGAAGCAGGCTCCAAACTCTGAGGTGTCAGCACAGAGCCCGTCATGAGGCTTGAACTCACGAATCGTGAGATCATGACCTAAGCTGAAGTCGGATGCTTAACCCACTGACCCACACAGTTACCTCTAAAGACATTTTTTAAAATTCCTTTTTATTTTTGAGACAGAGCACATGCATTTGCTAGCAGGAGAGTGGCTGGGCAGGAGGGAAATCCCAGGCAGGCCCCTCTCTCGTTCAACCCAGTGTCCAATGCGGGGTCTCTATCACAACTGAGATCATAACCTGAGCCAAATTCAGAGTCTGACACTCAACTGACTGAGCCACCCAGATACCCCTAAAACTCCTTTTTCTATTGTTTTTCATATTTATTATTATTTTCTGTATCTTATGGAGAAGAAACAAGTGGTCAACAGAAAGAAAATAAAAAGAAGTATTGAAATAATATAATTAGTCGTTAATGATCTGTGAGCCATGCCAAGTGACTTAGGTGACTATTATTATGCATATGTTTTTCATGAAGATGAACTTTTCAACATGTCTCCTCTGATAGAAATGCAAAAAATACATGTGTGAGTAAATGAGTACATACATTTATTTTTGTATCCTGTCTTAAAACAGGAATAACATCATGTAGAAATGATACACTGATGCAAATTACACTTAAAACTTTTTAAATAGCATGTGGATGGGAAAGGAATCCTGTGGACTGTTGATGATAAGGGAAACTGGTACAGCCACTGTGGAACACAATATGGAGGTTCCTCATAAAATTAAAAATAGAGCTACCCTACAGTCCAGCAATTGCACTACTAGGTATTTACCCAAAGGATATAAAAACACCAATCTGAAAGGATATATGAGCCTCTGTGTTTATTGCGGCATTATTTACAGTAGATAAACTGTGGAAGCAGACTGTATCCATTGATAGATGAATGAATAAAGAAAAAGTGCCATATACACACATACTGGAATATTATTCAGCTATAAAAAGAGATACAAAGAATGAAATCTTGCCTTTTGCAACAGCATAAAAGGAGCTAGGGAGAATAAGGCTAAGTTAAATAAGTCAGTCAGAGGGATACAAATTCCATATGATTTCACTAATATGTGGAATTTAAGAAACATAACAAACAAAGGGAAAACAAAAGAAATCAAGGGACAGACTGTTAACTTTGGAAAACAAACAGGCATTTAGTTTACATGAGGGGAGGGATGGGGAGGCATGGGAAAAAAATCAATAGGTAACTCACATTTAAACAAACATGGTTTATAGAATATAACAATAAAGTAATGCAGGCTGGCACAATGACTTAAGTGCTCATTTTTGGACAGATAAGATGCTATATTTATTTGATATTGTAAGATACAATGATTAAGAAATTAAATTATTAACTATATAATAAAGCTTCAAACATAATTTAAAAAATTGTTACTCTTTCTTCAGTTCAAAGATGTTTGAATTAAGAAGCCTTCATTTGGGAAATAAATGTTAATTTTTTATTTCATACTCTTGTCTTGGGGATCCTAGCATATTTTGCATTTAGCAGGTAAAATGTTTTGAAATAAACTTAGTAGACTTGTGTTGTATGTAGATAATTAAAGGTTAATGACTGGGTCTTGGATATCCATCTTTCAACCTACCTATCTATTCATCTGTCTGTCAATTTATTTACTTGCTTATTTATATTTTTAAATCATATGAAATAGATTTTTTGTTAATTTGGATAAATAACCATATGGCAATATAAAATAAAGGTAGTTCCGCAAAGAGATAATCTGACTATGACTAACTGAATGAATGAATAAATAAATAAATAAATAAGGAGCAGATTTTAGTACCACTAACTACTAAGTACTAAGAATTTTCACATACCTAATGAAAAACTGCTAAATATTTTGCTTTGGGTTTTTGAGTAGGTAAAGCAAGAGAGTCAGCGAAATATTTAATTCAATGCCCATAAAATGGAAATGAATGATTTGATTAGAAGCAAACAGATACTTGGAAGAATTTTATCATTGAAGGCCTCATACTCATAAATGGACATTAACCAATATTTTAAAAGTTTTCAGTTTGGGGGCACTTGGTTGAGCATTTGACTCTTGATCTCAGCTCAAGTCATGATTTCACAGTTCATGAACTTGAGCCCCGCATTGAGCTCTAGGCTGATGGAATGGGGCCTGCTTGGAATTCTCTCTCTCCTTCTCTCTGCCTCTCACCTGCTTGTGAGCTCTCTCTCTCTCAAAGTAAATAAATATACAAAATAAAATAAAAGTTTTAGTTTAAAGCCAAGTATTCATTATAAAAAATCATGACGCTCATGAAAGTGTAAAATATTTTATTCCTTATTAATTTATTAATAAGTAACCAACATAATATGATAGCTTAACCGAGTGAACCACCCACGTGCCCCGAAAAAATACTTTTAAAAACTTCAAAGTCTCTTTTAGTTGAAAATTGCTGTATATGTGAACTTTACTGTATTTATTATAGCTTTGAAATAAACTATACCTGTGAATTTTATAGAGAAATTTATTTAATTAAAGGCACTTGAGGGGCACCTAGGTGGCTCAGTTGGTTGAGCGTCCAACTCTTGGTTTCAGCTCGGGTCATGATCTCCCATTTGGTGAATTTCAGCCCCACATTGGGCTCTGTGCTGACAGCTCAGAGTCGACCTGGGATTTTCTCTCTCTCTGTCTCTCTCTCTCTCTCTCAAAATAAATAAATATTAAAAAAATAAAAAATGAAGGCACTTGAAATATACTTTTCCTCATGCATAAAATAATTTTCCTTAAGAAATGAGGAAATGCATATTTAAAAATTCAGATTTTTTAGCAAACAATTTAAAATCACTTAAGTCGTTTTGAAAGTTCTAATCTCTAATTATGTTTAGCTTGTTAGTCTCAAAATTCTGTGTCTGTAGTAGACTTCAGTCAAATATACTTAATATATATCACAGGAAACCAATAAACTCATCAGTAATTGTAACGGAGCACATAAAGAAAGAGATGAAGTGGGTACTATCAAAATACTGTGTCAAAGACCAAGAAATCATGTTTTTATTAAATTCCTGTGACATGTCTCAGAGTGTCAGATAACATGACAAAATTCTAGAATTGAAAAGATCTTTAGAAATTATCTGGTTGGATATTATAAACAGTAGTGAAATGTGTGGAGCAAGTTATATTTAATGTTTGTTTATTTTGAGATAGAATTGGATAGAGAGGATGTGTGCAAGCATGTGAGCAGAGGAAGGGCAGAAAGAGAAGCAGAGAGAAAATCCCAAGCTTGCTCCACGTTGTCCGCACAAAGCCTGATGCAAGTCTTAATCCCACAAACCTTGAGATCATGACCTGAGCCAAAATTGAGTTGGATGCTTAATCAACTAAGCTACCCAGGCACCCCTAGAACAAGTTTTCCTTAGATGTCTTCTTGAATACATCCATTCCTTGGAAATTTGCTACCATATGAGACATCCTTGAAATAATTTCCTCACATTCAGATGAAATCTTTATTCCTACCATTTCTGTTTATGGGTTTTATTTGTTCTCTAAGCCAAAATAAATGATTTGTATTCAATATGACAGGCATTTAAATATTTGAATTTGGTTATTATAATGACCTGCCTTAATATTTTCCTTTTTGTCAAAAGTATATTCAACATTTTCAGTGGTTCTTCACATGTATTTCTCAGTGTATACTCCATTTTGTTCCCATAGCTTTGGTCTGTCTCAAGGCCATTTATGCCTTTATTAAAGTGTATTATTTAAATCAGATAACTTGTACATATTCAATATATGTTATACTTTTTAAAAAAATAATTATTTTTGAGAGACAGAAAGAGACAGAGCACAAGCAGGGGAGAGGCATGGAGAGAGGGAAACAGAATCTGAGCTGTCAGCACAGAGCCCGATGTGGGGGTCGAACCCATGAGCCATGAGCTCATGACCTGAGCTGAAGTAGATGCTTAACTGATTGAGCCACCCAGGTGCCTCAATGTACGTTATACTTTGTGCATATGTATTGGTACTAATTGATCTATCAATTGGAGTCATATGATTATATATATCATATAAATATATACATATAAATTAGTATGTATTTTGTGTAGTTAAGCACCAGGAAAATAGACATAGATACAATATTAAGGAACAAAAAGCAGTTCAAAGAAACAAGTCTGGAGAAATAGGATATTAGAAAGAATTAGAGTAGAAGAAAAGATACATGAAAGAAAGAGTATGTGAATAAAGTAAAGTAAACAAAAACTATCCCTGTGGTGCATATGACTGTAGTCCACTGAGATGCTGTAGGTCATCTGATTTTGAAACCAAGCCATATCCTGTGCTGAGGGAATTTGCTTGTATAAAAATAAATCTTTCAGATATCCTAATATTTTGGCCAGCTTTAGTTTTTAAAGTAGCACCAGCCACTTAGATATCCATGACCACAGGTTGGACACTTCCCAGATCTTTCTACCATTGTCCAAATAAGATAAATGTTCTACAGACACATTATAATAAGTATATGATGGTTGTGAAAAATATTTTTATGGTAAAATATTTCACATTATTTTCTGGTGTGAAGGACAGTACTTAAGAGGGTATGACAAATTTTTTGATATTTATTTTAAGCTTACTAAACTAAGAGTGAGAATATGCAATTATAATGATAATGTAAAAAATAGCTACAGAAAGCACAAAATACAATCTTAAAAGGCAGAGCAAGACTTATCTGTATTTTTGTACAGCTTGTAATTTAACTTTATTCAAATCTTCCAGCTGAATATAACAAAAATATTTCCATAATTAGTAGATCCTGTATGCTATTCAAGTATATTTAATAATAGATACAATATGTGCATACAGTTATTCATATTACTCATACTATTCTCAGACACTAAGGAAGCAAAGGTATAATTTTTTATGGAATAATTTTCATTCCTTTACTGAAGCTTGATTTCTGTCATAATATTCTGTTCCAGATACTTTTTAAATAAAATACATTTAGACACACACAAGATCCAAGAATTTAATGACAAAATATATTTTATGTCTACTATGTGCCAAACACTATGGCTTATATTGATTTTTAATTTCTTTGAAAGATCATTATATCAACTTCCCTTAACATTTGTTAAAAGATCACTAAAATATAAGGGCATTAAATAATTAAAAAATAAATCATCTAATGTTTGTTAATGCCAAGAAGAAAATGATTGTGTGTGTTTTTATCTGGATATAAATGCTTTTCCTCTTGAGTTCTTCATTAGTATGAGATGCTGTTTTATCCACATCATAGTGGGAGTCTTTATAAATGCTTCTGTATTTATAAACGCATATTGGTCTATACTCCAGAACTGTATATCACACTCTACACATAATGTCTGAAAAAGATTCCATGCTGTTGGAAGGATGTAGCTTCAACCTTATAAACATCATGGGAATTAAAAACCAGTGGGTGACATTTTAAAATCTCAAAAACAAAAGAGTAAGAAATGCTTTTGGATTAAAAACAATTCGAGTAAAGGAAACATTTCTTTTTTACTTTTTCAAGTAGAGTTTTGTTTTGTTATCATTTTGCCAAAGATCAAAAAGTGTTAGCAAGTATAAAGGGAAATAATCACTCTTGTGTACTCCTGATATATATATTCATATATATGGCATCTTAATTAAAATTAAATATGTGCAGATTTTTTTTTACTCAGCAAATTAATCTTTAAGAAGTTATCCTATAGCTACTGTTGGTCACATATATGTAAGAACTTTTCTGTATGTCCATAAAAGACTAATCAAATTAATTAAGGTACACCCATGCAATTTTTTATCCCATTCAAAAGACTGAGGCTTTCTTTTTTTATTTAAGTATAGTTGGTACTCAGTGTTACATTAGTTTTAGTATACAGGATACTGTTTTGACAAGTCTATAGGTTGTAAAAGACAGTGGAGGAGAATTCATGAGACATGGATTCTAAACCTGAAATTTCAGCTACTGGCCACTATTGGACATAAGATTAGATTTTGGAAATCATTTTCTTCATGTGTAAGGTAAAAGAATTTACTGATGACTTATATTTTCTCCACTAGCTAATTTATGTATATTCCAATTATTTCATGTCTGTATTACCAATATATTTATCATTTAAACTATAATTTTGTAGTTAAACATAAGAATGCTCCCTCTCAATATTTTTATTCATTTGATTATTAAAGTGTCTTTAAGGGGTAATTAATAACTGACAATATTTAAATAGGAAGATCTGTTAATGAATAGGATAGAGTTTCCCATGAATATATTTGTGGTGCAATTCTTTATCATTTATCACTTGAATGATCCTAATTATCATTTGAAAAATCATAACTGTAAAACTGTCATATGAGCCCTGATTCATCCTGATTTTTAATAAAGCTGCCTTTTGATAGAATTATTTCATCTTATTTCCACAAATTGTTAAGTATGTCAATGACTGATGACTTAGCTTAGATCTCAACAGGTGACCTTGATCTAAAAGTTTTAACATCTCATTATAAATCCACCTCCTGAGTCTTTTTTCTTCCCATTTGTGTTTTGTTGTTTAAGCTCTTATGTACATGCCTGAGGACTGTTATTTAAAGATGCATTAGTGCTCTTAAAAACATATTACTAAGTAACTAGTTGCTCTCATTTTCAGGAGGATGTATATTAAATATTTATCATCAGAATAAATAAACTACTTACATTATAATTGTGATTCTTATAAAAAATTTTATCATGTAAATGTAATAAGCCATTTGTCAGCACTCAGAAATGGGTCTTTATCTCCAAATTAAAAACAAAAGTGTTATTATTGTAGCATTATTGAATATTATTTCATTCAGGGAATAAGATCTTGTTATTCTTTGGCTAAGGTGGCAAGGGAAATTCTGGAAATATATGCTTTCAAAAGAGTAAAATCAGAGCATGTAAAATTTTCTTCTTGAAAGATCCATCCATTTGTTTATTCATTATCCATCTTTCCATCATCTGTTCATCCATCCATCCATCCATCCATGCGAGAAGTATTTGCTGAAATCTCCCTTGTCCCAGATACAGTTCTAGATGCAGGAACAAAGCAAAACCTCTGCTCATATAATAATGTTATGTTTCCAGGGCACCTGGCTGTTAAGTTGGTTAAGTATCCAACTTCAACTCAGGTCATGATCTCACAGTTTATAGGTTTAAGCCCTGCGTCAGGCTCTGTGCTGACAAATAGCTCAGAGCCTGGAGACTGTTCCAGATTCTGTGTCTCCCTCTCTCTCTGACCCTCCCCTGCTCGCGCTCTCTCTCTCTGTCTCTCAAAAATAAATAAAAAACATTAAAAAATTGAAAAAAAAGAATGTTATGTTTCCTATAAATTTCATTTTTGATTGATTAGACAGAATAGGCTTCTATTCTTGTCAGTATATAGAACACTGTTTTATACACCAAGATATTGGACATTCTAGATTAATTTGATTTATCTTTTTATTTCTGCCATATCTCTTGTCTCTCTTTCTTCCTAAATCACACCTTTCCCCCCACCTTCTTGCTTGTCTTTGTATTACCTAATCTATCTCCTATTACACTAGTGTGCTTACTAGCCAAATCCTCTACCAGTTTTTTACTTTCAGAGTTGTTTCTCTTGCTAGACAGAATTTTCTATCTCAAACATTTTTTGTTGTAATTTTATTTTATTTTGTTGAAAGTGTAAATATTCTCATTGAAGTCTTTTATTTTAGTACTCATATTAAAGTATAATTAATACTTTTACAAAATTCTCTTTTAATACTATTTTAATTTGTCTTGCCTTTATTGCAGTGCATTTACTCTATTTCCCTAGGTCTCTCTTTTTCAGTTGTTTGATGTATTTATGGATTTTAATTTGTTCACATTGCCTGCTTATATTTATGTATCATAATATATACTTCCTATTATTGGTGGCTAGTATACCATCAGCAAACATTTCTGTCACCATTTGATTTTCCCTGGTAAGTCATGCTTGCTCTCTCTCATTCCCTAAGCAGGGGCCAGTGGAATATTGTTTGGTTCCTTCTTGAGGTCAGTAGAAAGTTGATCTTTTCTTTACATGGGAGGAAGAAGAATGGCCTTAAAGAGAACCTACTCTTCAGTTCAGCTGGAGGTTTCAGGGTTTGATAGGCAGTTGGAACCTTCATTGGTCTTCCTCTGATAATAGGAAGATGGTTAATAACTTTGCCATTTTTGATGGCTATCTTTCCAAGCACATTAATTTGGCTTCTTTTCTTTTTTAAGATTTTGTTTTTAAGTAATCTTTATACCCAGCATGGCTCTCAAACTCACAACCCAGAAATCAAGAATCACACGTTCTCCTGACTTAGCTAGTGAGGTGCCCCCTCCAAGCATATTAATTGGATTAGAAGGCAATAAGCCTCCTTAGAATAAGGAAGTGGATAATAGAGATTTCAGACAAAAGAACACATTCCTTCATTAACTATCTCATAAGCATCTCTTAGATTTCTGATATATCTTTCCCATTGGCTCCACTTAGGAAATTTAAGGTAAAAAGAAAAAGGTATATGCTTAGATCACCTTCTCTGTCCTTTCCTACTGTAATTCTAATTTTTCAGTTCTCTCAAACTTAAAAAAAGCTACAATAAAAAAACTGCATATTTTTAGCTTTTAAAAATAAAGTGACAAAAAATACTGTGGTAAGAAGTGTCTAGAGGAGTATATTTCTTAATATTCTATTGCTAAGTAAGGAGAGAAAGGTTTTTTTCTATTTTATGTACTGATGTCAGATAGCTATGTGTTTCAGAACATTGAACTCTCGTGTGTTTGCAATTAGTCTTGAAGGCAGGTCTATTAAGTAGGAGATAAAATTCATTGATTGTTTTCAGTGCCGTATTTCCCTGCTAACAATGCCCCAGCCAGTGGTGGCTGGATACCGTGTAGCATTTGAGTGTTGTTGGAGAACAAATACAAAGATTTTTCTATTTCTTCAAAGGAAACATTTAAAATAATTTCTTTTAGGGGAACTGGGGTGGCTCATTCAGTTTTGCATCTGACTCTTGGTTTCCACTCAGGTTATGATCTTGTGGTTTTGTGAGTTTGAGACACTCATTGGGCTCTGTCCTGGCCACATGGGATCTCTCTCGATCTCTCTCTCTCTTTCTCTTTCTCTCTCTCTCTTTCTCTCTCTCTCTCTCTCTCTGTGTCCCTACCCCACTCATGCTGTCTCTCTGTCAAGTAAATAATAAACTTTGAAAAACTCAATAAATAAAATAATTTCTCTTGGACCCTCTATGACCATTAGATCTATAAGTCTTAATATCACTCCTCATTGAATATGTGCATTAGTAATGTTTCCAAAGGTTGAGTACTAGGTATATTCAAGTATAAAGTATGAAGGCCTGGTTTAATTTGTCATCCAAAAATTATATGCTACCTTTTATAAAATTTGTGAGAGGAGGCCTTAAAGAATAAATTTTTTAGGACTTTAAAAATCATGTAATTCTAATTACAAAAAAATTCATATTTGTTAAACATTTTTATTCTAATAGAAAAATGCATCAATTTTTCACTATCATTCAGCAGTCTTCTGTTGCTACCATATTTGGGATACTTACTTAACCTTCTGTAATTTAGGTTTATGGAGGTATCAGTAACCTTTAATGATTAAGTTGAATTATTTATTTATTTGTTTGTTTATTTAAGTTTATTTATTTTAAGAGAGAGAGTGCACATAGGGGAGGGGCAGAAAGAGAGAGACAGACAGAGAGAAACCAAGCTCTACATTTTCAATGAGAGATTATTCTTCAGTGATGAGAGATTTTTAGCAGTGTTACTAAACAATACACATCTATCTGGTATTTCAGTTTAGTGGAGAAATGAATTATTTAGTAAAGGTTGCTGGCACAAGTTATTAGTGTTCTGGCAGAACATAGAGTTTGACCATTAAGTCAGACATATTCAAAAATAGTTTGATGGATTAAAACTTAAGTTAAAAAACAGAAGAAACTCTTGGAAAGGAGTTTTATCTATGTTAAAATAAAAAGTTAAAAAATAAATCTATGAAAAATATTTTTATAGAAATTATACCACTAAAGTAAAACATAAGTTCATGGTCAAAATATTACAACTCTAGCTCAGGTAAATAGTTTATATATATAATGTATAATTGTTGAAATTAATGAAACAAAAATTCAAAAGATATTTGATGGAAACAAAATACAATAAGAAAGATTAGCATTCAACCAACAAATATAAATGATGAATAATTATAAAATAGTATTATATAACCATAATAAGGAAATCTGTTGTATTGTAAGACCTCTCTTTTTCACTTCTCAGAATTTCTAAACTTTAAGTGTGAAAATACTTAGAGCTATCATGCTTTAATGCATTATGGTTGGAAACATAAATAGGTACAGATATTTTGGAACATTTTGAGACATTACCTATTAAATTAAAAGATGCATATGCTTGCTGATCCAGAAATCATACTCATGACTTTCTATTCTATGTAGATTAAGCTACCAATAAGTAACATTGCAAGAACAGATGTATTTATTACAGCATAATTTCTAGTAGAAACAAACTGGAAACAATCTGCACAAGGGAGTAATTGAATATCATGTGCTATATCATGGAATACATGGCAACCAAAGAAATGAGTTAGAGCTGTCGAATATTCTCTCATAAAGGTCTCACTGATGTATGTTTTAAGTGTGAAAACAGAAGTACAGAGAGGTATGTATGTAATGAACTGTTTTCGTAAAGTAATGATACATTTCTACTAAATTACTAAAGTGTAGATGCTTAAATGATGATATATTTTGTGGCTATTTGGGGCAGATTGAACCTGTTACCAGCAAAATAGATAAGCAGCAAAGTAAGTAAAGGTGAAAAATTAAATTTATGTCAAAATCTGTTGTATTCAGATACAACAGATATATATGTATATTAATTATCTGTATTAATACTCTGTTGCTACTAACAAATCACTATAAACTTACTGCCTAAAATCCCACAGTTTGATTATCTCTCAGATTCTGTGATTCAGTAGTTTGAGTAAGAGTTAGTTCAGTCCTATGCTGCAAATCAAATTTTCTCTTGCTGTTGTGCTGCCTTCCGGTGCTTGAGGTTTGTCATTTCAGAAGGCTGTGGCATGCCCATTGACAGAATTCAGTTCCTCACGGTTGCAGGACTAAAGTCCCTCCTTTGTTGCTGACTGTATTCTGGACACTCTCTCAGGTCCTCACTGTTGCCCATATTTCCTTGCCACATGTCCCAATAGTCTACTCATAATATGGTGGCAGTTTGAGTTTTCTTTGGGACCAACAGGACAGCATCTCTCTGATGCTTCACTTTCCTTCGAGAAGTGCACTTTATTGAGTTAGCCCCACCCAAATTATCTCTCTTATGCTTCACCCAAAATCAGATGATTAGTATCCTAATAGCAGAAGTGATATCCCATCACAATTAATGGTCCTGCTCACACTCAAGGGGAAGAGGAAATTATAGAAGATGTGTATACCAGGCAAGAATCGTGAAAGCCATTTTTTTCTGCCTACCACAACTGCCCACAACAAAAAAAAATATAAATTATATGAACCGACTTTGATAGCAGCGTATTTATATGCATGCATAATTAAATTATAAATGCATGAAAAAGTAGGGCCATAAAATGTCATTGGTAATGGATTTGAGGCAGTGAGGTTTTTCTTGTTTTTCACATAATTATCACATTTTGACTTAAGCTTTTCTATGTAATCTAAACTTTATTTTGCTTTATCATGAGTATATGTTATGTATATATATCAGAAATAAGGCAGTTATTTTTATTTTAAAAGTAGACAATAGCCCTATGTATTAAGCTTAAATTTAGGTAATAAATGTTTTAGAAAAGCGTATAATGAGTATAAATGGGATTATTTTGAGTAACATCCTTTGGTACGTTGTATAATCATATGGTTACAATGTGCTTTTTAATTAATTCAGAAAAGGTTAAAAGTTTAATCAAATTCAATCCTATTTAATCAGAGTGGTTCCTTTCTATATCTAAATAAAGCATGTCAACTTGGAAAGACATGTACTTTTGAGTCAAAAAAGATCCAGGGACTGATTACCTTTATCATCTATAAGTGTGCCCCCTGTCCTAAATGAAATTATGTTTTATTTCTTAAAAGCTTATTCTTGTTATTTTAGTCATTTGTTCTTTTATTATATTTGGAGATTAACAAGCAACGCCACCTCTGTCCACAAGCATTCCAGGTGTAACTCTGTACGGCCTTATTTGATTATATTAGTGCTTTGTTTGTTCTTGTTTTTTACTTTGTTTCAGTAGACTTAGTAGTCTTCAGTGGCATGGCAGTCTTCAAATAAGCTTCCAAAGGAGGCTTTAAAATAATTTGTGTTGTCTTTTACAGTACATATCATTTCTTAGGTGTAGCACTTAGTGAAAATTGTGGCATTTCATTTCATTTTAGGATATTAGAAAGAATAAGTATACTTTCAGAAAAAAGGTACACTTCAAATACAACTGAGGGTATTTTCAGTTTTCTCAGGAGGCATATCAGTGGACATAATTATTTCAAGCAATTTACACAATTCACTTCAAGTAATTTTACAATCAAGTCACATACATCACCAATATTATTTAGGAATTAAACCATGAAAACAAGCTCCTTTGAAAGCTAACTCCTCTGTGACTCTCTACTAAATCATTATTTGAGCCAGACTCCATTGTAGAGAGAGATATGCACATTTCTGCTCATAGTCCAGTAAGATCTATCTGCTATCGATGATAGGGTTAACTTTGGATGTTATGAAATAATGTCAAGACAAGAGAGATCTGTCACAGAAATTGCAGAATAACTTATTTTTATAATCTGTATTTTTTCTTTTATTATTTTTTTTACAGCTTCTCATAAGTCATTGGATCAGTTGATTAAAGAAAGGACTTGAAGTGGAATTGCAGAGATCCAATTCAAGTTCAGACTTTTATTGATATCCTTAATCTTGATTTAAGGTCATTTTCCAATATGTAGAGCATCCCTCAATGCATCATTCTGAGAAAAATCTCTCTGAAGAATTTATCAATAATAAAATAAGAAATAAGAAAATTTGGGTGGAGAAAGGAAAATAAATGCACACTTCAATGCACTTTATTTTTATTTATTTATTTATTTATTTTTTTTGACCTGAGAATCAGCTTTATTTATGGTTAAATGTATGGCGAACAGCACAGAAGTGGCATTTGCCTTAGACAATGATTTCTGATGATAAATTTCTTGGAGAGGTAAAGATTTCCCAGAACATAGATTTGTAGAAGATGTATGCATCATTTTTATTAATAGCAATTGATGTAGGTGATTTATTTTATTAGCATTTGTAGCT
>NC_043705.1:73327881-73355163 GCF_006229205.1 Suricata suricatta | reverse complement strand
CTTGGAGGATGTGTCAAGTAGGAGATTGCTGCGGTGGAGGTCTAGGAGGTTTTTCCCTACTTTCTCCTCCACGGCACACCCCGCCCCCTGCACTGCTTCAATGCACTTTAAAAAATACATTTGTTTGCTGTGGGAGGCCTAATATACTCTCCATCTTCTGCATCATCTACTTAGATTTTACCTCAAAGGATAATCAAGAAGTAAGAAATTAAAGGAAAAACAGAGGAATATTAGCAATAATATATTTTGATATATTTAATATATTTTAAAATACATTTAAATTTGTGTCCTTAGTCTTCATTGTAAAAAGAGAAAGCAGGAGTAGTCCGTATAATGTAAATCAATGGCTAAGGTGGCCACATTTTTAAAAAACAAGAGTCTATCCTATTAAGGAAAGATACTAGGGGCGCCTGGGTGGCTCAGTCAGTTAAGCATCAGACTTTGGCTCAGGTCATGATCTCATGGTTTGTGAGTTCAAACCCTATGTCAGGCTCTGTGCTGATAGCTCAGAGCCTGGAGCCTGCTTCAGATTCTATGACTCCCTCTCTCTCTGCCCCTCCCCTGCTTGTGCTCTCTCTTTCTCTCTTAAAAAATAAATAAACATTAAAAATCTATAAAAAAAGAAAAAATACACAGTCCTTTTCCTTGAACCTATTCTGGAACCTCCTAGAATGGCAATATTTTTAGAAAATCAGAGCATAAAACAAGAGGTAAAGAATGAATTTTAAGTAAACATAGGTGATAAAAGGGTGTGGACATTTCAAGAACTCACTGTAATGATATGTCTTCATCTTTGTTAACTGGCTGTTTTCTTAGTGGATTTAATATTTAGAAAGATATATCAATTCTTTGAAATTATACAATAAACAATAATAGTGTGACATAATAATTCTCCCTAATACCTTGTTACTCATAATATGCATGATATATTCTAGTAATTAGCATGTAAACTCGGTTTTCATGTCTAATTTAGAGAAAACAAGCTTCCATTTTCTATACTGTATTCAGAAAAGGGATGTTGTTTCAGGTGTGTTTAAAGCATTTTCAAATGCATGCTTTACTATTTCTCGATCCAAACATAAAGCAAACATAAAGCAAAATCTACGTAGGTAGTTTTCAAAATTATGAGACCATTGACACATGATTTCCACTTTTCAAGCTATATCCTTCTTATGTTAGTAATAATTTTTACTGGCAAATATTCAGAATCTTCTTTTTAAAGCAGATGCTGCTCTTAACAAAGCCAGAAATGACCCCTGTTAGAAACATGAGGTTAATTTTACATAGCTTTATGGCTCTTTAATGATATGGCAAAGCATCTCTTTTGCCCACCAAAACTTGCAGCAGGCCTAGATGAGGACTGCTGTCAGAGAAGTCTCTCAGTCTTTGAACTTTGGACATGGACAACTGTCTTTTAATGCCGTGTGAATCTTGCTGAAGAGCACAGGTTATTACACTGCAGCATATGTGTAAGCCATCATTATGGGATAAGTAAATATTGCTTGGAACCAGGAGCATAAATCTAGTTCTGAATGAGAATAATAGAGAAGCCTGATGAAGGAGCTCCTCATACTTCTTGTATCATGTGAAATGGATCATCTCTGACTGAGGCTGTACAAGGTCCTTTATTACAGAATGTGAGTCCCCGTCACTGTGCACTGGGATATGAAGAGCTGGGTTGATGATCTACATGATTCTCATATACAGCTGTGGGAACATGTGTTCAGGTAATTAAAATCCACAGAAGCTTTGAGAGACCCTTATTCTTTCCTACAATTGATAGCGAATTCTTTAAACTTTTCCTGTTTGTCTCAAACTACTTAATATAGTAATAAACCCAAAGTAGTATGAGTTTCTTGTGGGTTCAGGAACAAGTATCTAGAATAAGGCTCAATTATTACTTGTGAATTTGCATTAATTTTCATAGTACTATGTGATAATAAGCTTTTAACATACTATAGTAATAACACCTTAAATCTGTATTAACTATTATTTTTATGTAACTTTCACTCTAGCAAGATTATTTGTTTCTGGTAACCCTCATCAGTGTATAGTCACTAATCTTTAAAGAGTTCAATAGAATGTGGCAGTGATTCACTATTTATATGCCTTTCTGGAGTTTTTATTTGTGGGTATGTGCAGAATGCCACAAAGAGTAATTGTCATTACTATCTTTGTAATTGTGTTTCTAATCTTGCTTCCTGTATCACAGAGATTTTAGGAAGATACAGGAAGCAAGATTAAAATGTAATTTATGAAACTGAAAACAAAAAGAAACAAATAAGAAATGTAATCTGTGAAAAGCACATTGCTCTTACCCTGTGAGAGGTGGTTTTGGAGTCTGTGTCTCTGAGAATAGGATTTAATATTTGTTTGTGATGCTTTGTAATCAGTATAATTCTCAAGAAGGGAGAAATGATCTCCAGCAGAGTCTTTTCCAGTTTTATGAGCACTGCCTTGATACCAATGACTCTTTCACTGCCTTGCCTGATATTATATGAGTGAAGATCTCCTGGCTGCTGTCACCTTGTGAAATGGAAGCACCATCTGTTTGCTATGCCACATAAGCCATCACAGAAATTTGGTCACAGTTCATTATGGCACTTGTACCTCAACTGAGGCTGAGGCGTGGAGGAACATAAAACTAAAAACTTAGCTTGTGGCAGAGATGGAATAGACTTCAGTTTTGTAAGGAATTAGAAATCGCTTTAGGCCAGGTGGACTTTACAGATAGGAAATAAATGTCCTCAGAGGAAAACCAGCCAATAGAGGGAAAGAGTGCACAGTATAAGGAGAATGCAGGGAGAAGGGACAGGCACAGAAGAGGATGAAGATGACAAAGAGGTGTGTATGAAAACCTGTTAAGAAGGAATAACATGGAATAATATGAAAGTGTGTATATTAGAAAGCAAATGCAGCACTGGCAGATTGAAGAGAAATAATGCTCATATATCTGGCCAGAGCTGTAAAAAGGAAATAAATTTGAGAAAAACAGTGATTATCGAACACGTATATGATACAAAACAAGGCCATAAAATACCTAAGACTTGGAATCACATGCACTTTGTTACAAGTGTGAGATTGTGACAGTAACAGAGACTTGACAGGAAAATAAATAACTGTGGTATCAATATAACAAAATGTCAGCTGCTCTGGTAATACTCAGAGGGGTAGCGAAAAGATAGAACTCTAAAAAACACACACTTCCCCCGTGGCTGTTCCTTTCACGTAAGAAAGTTTATTATATGTAAGTTTTATACTCAACCGATTGTCCTGCTGAATAAAAACTGAAGTTAAAGTGGTTGGTATTCTCAGTCAGGGTTAGATGGTAAAAGAAATCAATACTCTAAGCATGCTTTTAATAGTGCTGCATTTTTAGTGCTTCCTAAATGCGTACCATATTTTTTTTCCTCTGTGAGTTATAGGTCTTTTGTTTTGTTTGTTTGTATTTTTGCCATTTTCCTGTGATCAGTTTCCCCACTCTGTAGTGTCATAATCACTGCCACTTTTTAATAACATTCAGTTATTTTTCTATCTACCTATCCTCTATCTGTGTATCTTTTTATCAACCTATTGTTTTTCTAACTTAAATTCTATCTATATATTTTTCTAATTATGTAAACATACACAATGCATACACATACACAGGTAATTATTTGTTTATTATTTTAAAAGTCTATTTATTCTAGTGCAAGCTGAGAGCCTTTTGAATTCTTTTTGTAAGAAATTTAAGGATATGATTGGGGAAAATTTTGGGTTCCCTGAACTTTGCTAGTGAATGAGATCTTACTCTAATTTACCACTCTCTGTAGCATTTGTCCACAAAATGGATGTTAGTTTTGAGGACTGGCAAGTAGATAGCCTGATTTTCTAGTCATGCTGCACTTTCTACTGTTTAGATAATAGATCTCTAAAAATCATCCATAGAAACCTATATGGAATGTTTTCTTTGAGTAAGAAAGTGAAAAACTATGTATATTTATTCTCACATGGTAAAATCTTGTTTCATAGCTTCTAATTTACCATGTTTAGTTTTCTGAGTGAGGCAAGTAACTTTATTTCTCTGACCCTCTAACCAGAGGCTCATGTAAAATAGAACATATGATAAAAATTGCCTTGAAGTGTTCTTTTTTAAATTTTTTAAACATTTATTCATTTTTGAGAGGCAGAGATGGGGTGTAAGTGGGGGAGAGGCAGAGAGAGAGGAAGACACAGAATCTGAAGCAGGCTCCAGGTTCTGAGCTGTCACCACAGAGCCCAATGCAGGACTCAAACTCATGGCCTGCCAAGTGAACCGGAGTCAGACGCCCAACTGCATGAGCCACCCAGGCACCCTTTGAAGCGTCCTTTTTAATAAAATAGTAAATATAAGTGTTTAGCACAGTGCATGATGTGTAAAAAGTACTCAGTGAAAGTTAGCCATTATTGCTATTTATTAGCTGATGACATGCATATGTATAATTATAGAGAAAGTAAACTATAAAATGGTTCATACTAAAATTTCAGAATTTTAGCACTTAGCATGGGGATGAAGGAAATATCAGATGGTTTGCAGACATGGAGGAAGGCTGGCTAGATGGAAGGATGGTTGGCATTGATACAGTAGGAGCAAATGAGGAAGGCATTATGAACTGAAGTACAAGGCAATTAGTGCCACAGCAACTAAATCTCATGTGCTGTGACTCTAGAAGAACCAGTGTGTAGCTCTGGTTTTGAAGCTTACTCGATTGCTTACATAAGGTTTGAGTTATAGCAGTGCTAATCGGACAATCTTGAATTGTTATTTGGACTCAGCTGGAATGGCTTGTGTATGTCTGATAATGTGCTTTTCCCAGAAAGACAGATGAAACAATTCTCCAAGTGTTCCAGCAGTTGAATTTTTTTTATTTAATAATTTTCACTCTGGTGATATCTCTGAAAACAAGTTAATTATCTTTGCACTCCTGTCCATCTCCAAAAATTGTTAAAAAGTTCTTTTTTAAGCTTTTTGCTTACCATCATTTTTTCCCCTGTTTTACTGAAACTCTCCCAAGACATGTCCTAGGGTTTTATTGAAATTCACTATATTGTGAAAGATGATCTTTGTCAGAATTGAGAATCAAGAACGTAACGCTGAGTATTGGCAAATTCTTGGATATTTACAATCACATCAGAGATGATAGACACAGTTGAGGAAAGATATAAACAACATTTCAACAACCACTGTGAAATTTCCTGCTTCCTTTGTTATGTGAAAAAAAGCTTTCTTGTTTCTTTAGAGCAATGGCTATCACATGTACTCCTTCTCTAAACTCCAAATTTAAAACCTTGAAGTTTGTTTCGTTGTGATTTGCACTCTTCTGTTGCATTAGTTGCAAAAACCTTAGAGTTGAAAACAAATTGAAAAATACTGATTCAGCCTAGGCTTAGAGACCGTAGCTTAGAAAAATAAAATTGCATGTATCATACATCTTCCTTATGAAGCAGTAGTTTCTTTCTTTGAGCCCATGAACTTTTAAAAACGGGTTCGAAGGCATTCTTTATATAGATGTCATAGACTCTGTTTTTCGCAAAATATAGATAAGTCTAATATACCAAATAGATTACTAATGTTTAAACAGAGTATTTAAGGTATTTGTTAGCAATTTGTATTTTCTCTTTACAGTAAAAGTGCTTTGTAGCATATGTGGTGCCTGGCTGCCACATTTTGCCTAGATGGAGAGATTTCCTGATTTGAGCTTTTAATACTCAAACCCCAGTTTGGGAAAACCTGTACGATTGGCTACCCTAAATGTATCCCACAGCAAAACAAGAAGTATGTACAAAATAGATTGTTCACCTCTGTCTTATAGCCACATTCTAAATTCAACCAATAGTAATTAGTTCCGTTTCTTAGATAAGATTTAGTATGTTCTATTTTTCTTTATGAATATATTTCTTTATAGAGCAACTACTGTTGTAGTATCTGGTCATTTTCAAATGAAATATATAGATACCAAGAAAATCACCACTTCACCTTAAGGATAATATTCTTAAAGGTCTTGATATTTTAATTAAGGTGGGACCATAAGTGAATTTTGAGTCAGATTAAAAGGGAAAACAAATAAATGTAACACAAAGCTGAGCAGATGGTGGTCACAGATACTAAAGGAAGAGAGAATTAATAAAGAAAAACATACGGTTAAAATCTCCCTGTTTATGTTTATTTCTGAACTCCTATTTCATTTCCAGAGTCGATTAAAACTTAAGGTAGCAATTTAGGAATACCCAAGACAATCAAGGATAATTTGTCTCAGCTGGAATATTGATTGAACCATACAATATTTGTAGTCAAATACTTTACATTATTATGAACATCTGCTAATAAGCATTTCATGCATTGCTTCAGCTATGTTAACTAGGAAAAACAACACTGACAATAGTCAAAAGATATCTGGAAAGTTGTGAAAGTCATTTAGGAGACTTTTTTTAATATATAAAAACTTTAAATCTCTCCTTGACATCAATTAAATCCAGATATTGTTTCATTTCTTTGTTTTCCGTCACAGCAAAACTTCGTGTACGTGTAGTTCGTGTTTTCCAACTCTCCCTTCTCATATATCATATCCCTTTGTATATACGTATGTATATTTCTGCCAGTGATTTTTCTGTGTGCTCAAAACACATAACAAAATAACAACTAATGTCTTAACTTCTTTAATGTGTTGTCCTGTATCTGTCTTAAGCATCATAATGAGGCAGTATATGGTCTTTGATCTCAATCGTTTGTTTCTTCCTCATCTCAGTAGCATGCATCATCAAACACCTGACATTTACACTTTTAACTCTTATGTTTCTTTAATGGCATGAAACATTTAAATACCACTTTATGAAGCACATTTACAAAATTTCTTGCTCATTTCCTCATAACCATCTAGGGAGGATACTTAAGATTTTAAGTCCCTTGAAAGTAAAAACCATGCCTTCTTTATTCCTTTATTCACAGCTTGGGATGTAGTAGATGTGTAATGAAAGTTTTCTGGTAGACAGAATGACTTAAAAAATCTCCCTAATGAGTTACAAGTGGAGCCAGCACACTAACACTCATTTCAGATACTTTAAATTTATCTTTTTGAAACAATCACACACTCAAAAAGGAAAAGTGTTTCTAAGACAAATTGTTAGAATTGAAAAAAAATCATAACCTTCCCTTGTTGTTGTTGTTGTTGTTTTGTTTAACAATTGTTAGTTTCCTTGTGGCTCATTGTCTCAGTTGACTGCATCTCATTCAGTGTGATGAAGCAACACTGAACTTGGCTACTTGTCTTAGGTAAGACCATAGCTACCAGCAATTAATGTTCCCAGACATGGCACTTGATCTATCTTGTCTTGTTTCTTCATAGGCTTGACTAGTTTGGGCTAAAAGATCTTGAAGGTCTAGTGACCAGAATTTCAGTTTGATTTCTGTGCCAGTCAATTTTATCTTTTTATATTTGGAATTAAAAGCCATATCCTCAAAATGTTCCCACTATTATATTCACTCATGCCATTAGTCTCAAGGGAGCCTATGCTGTAGTATGTAATACATCTACTCAAATATTTCCTTACTAATGAAAATAATTCAATTTATGAATGATTTATATAAGTTTTATATTCTTTATGATTATAGACAAGTATAAAGCCCATATATAAGAAAATATAACAGATAAATCATTCAAATTCAACTAGCATGTAATTTCCATAGGGATCCCTTCCTTGGCAGCCTTATTAAAGTCACCAGCCCCTGCATCCTCCTATCATTCACTCTCATATTATTCTGCTTTACTTTATTTTGTAATATTATCTCAAGTAAAATGACCTCAGTTTAAAGTGCTTATCTTCTGCCCTCCCTCCACTCTCGCCCTTATTAGAATGTCAGCTCTGTCACAGGGACCTTGTCTAGAATCCACACCCACATAACCTCAGTGCTTATCATCTAATAGATGCTTAATAATAGATCTCTGAAACAAAGAACAAATGAAAATTCTGAATATCAAGGTTATGAAGAAAATTGAAAAGAAGATAATATACATAGAACAAGTAAGTTTTTGATAGGATAAGTTTGGGCAACTTTCTTACTTAAGCAAAACCAACCAAGCCAAAATGAAACCATATGCAATCCGCTTTTAGGATGTTAGACCAGTCAGAATGTGGCTTTCAGTTCTGATGTTATATTCTTATGTCGATCATTCAACTTTTATTTTTCCAGTGTAAGTTGAGAATGTTTTTTAAATCACAATGGCTTTTGTTTTAAATACTTTATACTCCACATTATGCAAAGTCCTTAATTGGCCAATCAACATAATGATATTTTTAAAATAATTTACTCCTTCATTAAAGTAATCATACCTGATGGAAACTATCTCAACATAAATAATGAGAAAAATATAAATTATGCCAAAGTTTGAGTGTACCCCAACAAAATTCATATGTTGTAACCTAACCCCTAAGAAAGTAGGAACCTTAGTTGGTGATTGGGTGGCTCTGCCCTGATAATTGCAATATTTGCCCTTATAAAAGAGGCTGAAGAGATCTTCATTTCTCTCTCCGCCATCTGAGGATACAAGAGGTGTGAAATCTGGAAGAGGATCCCCTTTAGATCATGCTGATGCTCTAATCTCGAACTTTCAATCTCTAGAACTGTGAGAAATAAACCCACAGATATATATGGTCAATTAATTTGTGACAAAAGGGAAGGTTATAAATGTGGGAAAGACAGTCTCTTCAGTAAATGGGGGGAAAACTGGACAACATGCAAAAGAATGAAACTGGACCACCCTCTTATATCAGGCACAAAAATGAACTCAAAATGAATTAAAGATCTAAATATAAGACCTGAGAACATAAAAGACCTAACGGAGAGCACAGGCAATGATTTCTCAGACATCAGACATAGCA
This sequence comes from Suricata suricatta, assembly GCF_006229205.1. Lineage (NCBI taxonomy): Eukaryota > Metazoa > Chordata > Mammalia > Carnivora > Herpestidae > Suricata > Suricata suricatta. The sequence continues at coordinate 73,346,268 of NC_043705.1, read as the reverse complement.
ACATTTGTCTAGATGTGTCTCCCTAGTCAAGGGAAACAAAAACAAAAATACACTATTGGGACTACATCAAAATAAAAAGGTTTTGCAGAGTGAAGGAAACCATTAACAAAACAAAAAAAGCAACCTGCTGAATTGAAGGTGTTTACAAATGATATATTGGTTAAGGGGTTAATATCCAAAATATATAAAACACAAAACTGAACACCGGAAAAAACCTAATGATTCTATTTAAAGAATGGGCAGGGAACCTGAATGAAAGTTTTTCCAAGGAAGAAATACAGATTACCAATGAACACAAGGCAAAGGATCTTTTTCTAACAACAGGCTGGTGCAAGTGGATTTTCAGAATAAATGACCTTTTTTTGTTTGTGTGAGGTAGGAAGGAGGGATACAGAGTGGAAGGGATAAAGGAGGAAGAGCAATAAGGAGTATGTTCATGACAACCAAAGATTATTCTTGAAGATTTTGTGGCCATTTCTGCAATATTCCACCATGGCTCTTTTAGAGTGGCATGACCCTTACTTAACCTGTGCCACTTTTTTCTCCTTTTGTGTGCATGCGTGCGTGTGCATTGTGTGTGTGTTTGGTCGTGTGGTGCTCTCTATCTCTTGTTTCTTTAATCGTCTGTTTTTTCCACTAAATTCTTACAGATGTGGAGCAGAATGTGTAAGTAATTACACACTCATAAGCTTTTGCTTCACATATTTATTTAAATTTAAAATATCCTATTACAAATCATTAATTTTGAAAATATAATTGAAATATTTTATAACAGTACAAATTTACTCTCTCAGTGGTTTGACTAAGTATTAATCATACTCCATATTAAGTTTATTGAAAAATCACAACTGATAGCAATTATTTTTTGCATATTTAAATTATTCCAAAACTGTTATGCCTTTGTTTACCTAATAAAGATTCGGTTTTTCTATTATTTTGACAACAGTGCGCTTCCATGCAAAATTTCACTGTAGTAAATTGCAAGGGCATGGCAATTACCCTTTCAATCACCATCATCCTGTCGACAAGAAACCTTACCTTAGGTCTTTTTACTCTTTTGATTAAATTGTTCAGTTTTCAGGGCACCTGTGTAGCTCAGTTGGTTAAGTGGCTGACTCTTGATTTTGGTTCAGGCCGTGATCTCAAGGCTCATGATGACAGTAATGAGTCTACTGGGGATTCTCTCTCTCTCTCTCTCTCTCTCTCTCTCTCTCTTTCTCTCTGCCCCTCCTCTGCTCTTCCTCTGTCTCTTTCAAAATAAATAAGTATTAAAATTGTATAATTTTCTTTTGTTTGTAAAATATCAATCTTTGGGGTGCCTGGATGGCCCAGCAGTTTTAGCATCTGCCCCTTGATTTCAACTCAGGTCATGATCTCATGGTTTGTGGGATGGAGCCCCACATTGGGCTCTACTGTATTAGTTTCTCTCTCTCCCTTGCCCTCTGTACCTCCCCTACTCTCTCTTGCATACATATACTCTCTCAAAATAAATTCTAACATATCAATCCTTTTTTACTACTTCAATTGCTCTGACTAATATTTTCCCTCTCCTCAAAGGTAAGTTTAAGTTTCTTCAAAAGGTATATGATGTCCCCACTTTCTCACCTTATATTTCCTCATTAGTCATCATTGATCTTTTATATCCCCAACTTTTATATTCACCATCTCAAATGAAGTATTTTGTGATATATCATATTATGTCATATCATCCAGTGGAACTTACTGTCTTTCATTTCTTCATTACTGTTGGCCATTACTGTGGAACTTGTTTTGAAATCACACTCTTTCCCTTGATCTGTGTCATTTCCTGGATCCTTTTGCTCCTTAATTCTTAAATAGCAGTTTCTGTTTCCCAGACTTCTTTTCCCAGCTTTCTTTTCTATTTTTTTATTTTATACCACCTTTTTGAAAAACCATACACATCCTTCTTTTCAACTAACTACTGAAACTAGCAGACAAAACTAGACTCCTTACCGTTTACCCCCAGACTAATTCACCTTGTAAGCTTCCCTGATTGCTCATGTGGCAACCAGGTGGCTATCCAAGACTTACTTCAGATTCCTTCTCCCACACAATCTGAAAATTAAGATTTCTTTTATTCTTTTTTCCCCTTAATAACTGCTAAAATACTACAAATACTCATTATATTTCACTTGGAAGCTGTAATCTTCTAACTATTCTCTCTGCCTACAAACTTTAATCCCTCTTTTCACTTCTCTAAAAAGTAGTTCTTATTCACCATATTTATTAAAAATCCTGTAATGCTCTTTTCTAATTTGAAACATAAAAATAATAAATTCTCTGTATAGGGGAGAGACATGCAACACATTATCATTTAGCAACCTAAGCAGGAAACAAAGCTGAAGACACCTTGATCTTGGACTTCTAGCCCCCAGAACTCTGATACAATTAATTTCTTTTGTTTAAGCCATTCAGTTTGTGGTACTTTAAGGCAGCTCTAGCAAATTAATACAAAAATCAATCACTTTCATACACAAAACTAATAAGTTAGAGGTCATTATAGTGAAGAAATACTCATTAACAATAGCAACAAAGGTGATTACATATGTAGGAATAAACTTAAGAAGAAATGAGTATGGAGAATTTCATTTGTGGAGAATTTTTTTAAGTTCATTTATTTTGAGAGTGAGCAGGGGAGGGACGGAGAGAGAGGAAGAGAGAATCCCAGGCAGGCTCTGCACTATCAGCACAGAGACTGATTGGGGCTCAAACTCACCAACCTTGAGATCATGACCTGAAGCAAAATCGAGTTTGATGAGCCACCAGGGGCCTTCATGAAGAAAAAATTTATATACTCCTGAAAGGCATAAAAATAGATTGAAAAACTGGAAAGACATTCCTGGTTAATAGATCAGATAGGTCAGTTCACCCTAAATTAATTTATAGATTAAACATAATCCTTAAAAATATGCCTGTTATTTTTATAGGGTTGGACAAGTTGAAAATAATTTTCAGATAGGAAAACAAGCATAAAAGAATAGATAGGAAAGCACTCAAAATGAAAAGCTAGACCTATGAGATATTAAAACATACCAAAATGTCTCTACAATTGAAAGTTAAGTAATGATATAAGGAAAAGAAATAAGTTACTGGATTTAAGTAAAAAGCCCAGAAATAGACCAAAAAATATGGATATTTTGTATATCATATAGGTGAAACTTCATGTCATTGAAACAAAACACCTATTCTTCAATGAATCATGTGTGATCCATATCTCATTCCACACGAAGGACAATTTGCAAATGGACTAGGGATCTAATGCAGGTACAACAATCATCAGTGAGTTTCTCTTTAAGATTGGTGTAGATAAAGGACTTTGAACTCTTACTCAAATTCAAGCACAACAAAAGATTCATATATCTTTACTAAATTAAATAAGTTGCATTGCAGATCACACCAAAAACAAAATCAAAAACTGAAAAATAGACAATGGATGCCTGGGTGGCTCAGCTGGTTAAACATCAGACTTTAGCTCAGGTCATGATTTCATGGTTTGTGAGTCCAAGCCCGGTGTGGGACTCTGTGCCAACAGCTCAGAGCCTGGAGCCTGCTTCAGATTCTATGTCTCGCTTTCTCTCTCTCTCTGCCCGTCGCTCATACATACGCTCTCTCTCTCTCTCCCTCTCTCTCTCTCTCTCTCTCAAAAATAAACATTTTTTTAAAAACCCTAAAAGGTAGAAGATAATGATTAGAATATTAACTGGAAGTCTTCATACCTCTAATATGTAAAAAAGTCTTAAAAACTGATCAGCATAAGAAAAAAATGGAAAAAAAGACATGAACAGGAAATTCATACACACACATACAAAAAGACATAGAAGTGGTTCTTAAAAACAAAAGTCTCTCACCTTTCAGATTGGTAAAAATTCAAAACAATGGCATTCATGAAATTGTAGGGAAAAACATATTCATATTTATACATTTCTTATAAAAATGCAACTTACTACACCTCTTCTGGAGGGAAATTTGGTAATATTAAACAAAGTATATATGCCTTTACATAAAGAAACTGTATATACATCTTACATATATCCTACTTTCATAGAAGTTATTGTTAGAAATATACTCATGTTTCCTTTACCCCTCCTACACTCCATGTGTAAATAATTAAAATCAACAAGGTTGAGGAAAAGGACTGATCCAGTATTGAACACACACAGTAACAAAGGAACTACTTGTATTACAAGTGAATGACAAAACATAGTGAAGAGGGTTGGGAAGAACTAACCTATATAATTTTGGAAGACAGTACTTCATATATTTTAAGGTTTAAAATGAAACAAAATATATACAGATATTTTACTCTAGTTAATATATTTGTTCCTTAAAGAGTAATTTGTTTATGATTCTGAAACACCTACAAGCATGTATATATTTTTATGTATATTACTACAGTAAGTAATCATATGTGAATAATAATAGACAGGTTTTACAATATCAGAGGAAACAATAACAAATACACACACACACACACACACATACACACACACAGAAATGGATAAATACAGGATTTACACAGCTGTGTGTGTGTTAGTATATAGGACTTAGTATCTAGCAGCAGTGAGCACATGTACCATCTAGCCCCAACACTGCCAATTTAATTGTTTTATAGTTTATTTATTTTTGAAACAGAGAGAGCACGAGAGGGGGAGGGGCAGAGAGAGAGGGGGATACAGAATCTCAAACAGTCTCCAGCCTGAGCTGTCGGCATAGAACCTGATGTGGGGCTCGAATCGATGAACTGCGAGATCATGACCTGAGCTGAAGTTGGACACTTAACCAGCTGAGCCACCCAGGTGCCCCTACTGTTTGCCAATTTAAAATAATCAGGGCTCCTTGGAAAAAGGAGTGAGGTTAGGCAACGTACAAGATGCGCCTAGAATATCTGATGATGCTAAGTAATGAAGTGCTCAAAATATGACATAGTCATTAAGAAAAAGACACAAGCACCACATGAAGCAGCTCCCAATGGCCAAATCTGGTACAATGTGAGCAACAAAATAAATAACAATGTTAATTTATGGATACTTTATGATAAATTTTGGATATGCAAATTATGGATAAACTGGGCTAATTTAAATATTCAGAATCTTTTTTAAAAAATCAATAATTAGACAATAAATAAAGAGGAAAACAGCAGTTCTTTTTTTAAAGTAGAATGTAAACAGAACAGGGAAAATAAAAAATTACCATCAGGTAATTTGCCTAAAATACTATTTAGACAAACACCTAAAGAGAAACAAATATTGCAGCCAAGAATTATCAATGATGCTAGAAGTAGCATGTAAAAGAGTCTGTTAAGAAACAGATAATTTACATATTAGTATATTCAAGGACACTGAAAAATTTGTTGAGGAAGAATGAACAAGGCTTATATTTAAGTAGAAGATACAGTTAAGATGATTAAGGGGAAAATTTTGATCAATGATATGATACTATTGTATAAGTAGGTATGTATATTTGGAAATGTTTAGAAAAATGGAAACTCTCTGCTATGGAAATATTACTTGAAGATATATATCTTTGGTGTGCATGGAGCTGGACAAAAATGATCAGTCATAGGTGTCAGAAGATGAAAAAACATATAAACTATTAGATGCCTGACCCTAGGTTTTCTTAAGTCAACATGTTCTTGATATATTTGTGAAGTGATAAATATAAGAAAATCGTGAAATCAATATTTTAGCCTGTGCTTTGCTTGACTTTTTGGACAGTCTTTGAGTGTTTGGTTTTAGTTTTCCATGCAAGACAGTGTTTTTCTCTTATATTAATCTTGTAAACATTGTAATGAAAAAAATCGATGTGCATAGGCAATCTCCCTACATTTCATCTAAACTATCAGAAAGGTAAATGTATTGGAATAAAGTCAAGCATACTTAAGTTAAAACAGATGGTAAAACTTTCTTTAGAATAAATACAGGTAACTTTATATTCAAGAAAGAAATGAAACGAGATAATATTAATAAATTTATCTCATTATCTCAGACAAGTAACATGAACATGATTATAGGGAATTTGCTAAAATGGATATATTTTATTTTTATAAAATAATACTTATCAGTGAGTTAAGCCCCCAATAAACTCTGTTTTAATCTAGGAGCGGCAAAGTAAAGTATAAGAGTGGTATGTGAGAAGACTTGAAGGAGTAAGCCATACAGAAGAGACTATGGATATTAAAATATTTAGCTCAGTTTCCAGAAGGGAAGTCCAATGACTGGAAATCCTCCTGCATATGTAAAGAGACAAAGCTATTTATTATCCAACGAAAATGAACTACTAACAAGTCCAGCGAGAAGGGAGTAAAAATGAGAAGAAATATAAACTAAATACATAAATATGTTAAATAATTAAGTCTAAAATAAAATATCAAATGAATACATTAATCAAATTACAAAATAAGGTGAAATATGGCATTTTTCTTTAATACAGAATATTCATATTTCATTTAATTATCACATTCAGTGTCTGTATTCAGTAGCTCTTGTCAATCTTCTACCACAAATATAAGCTAAATCACAGATTTGATGTTATTACTTCCCTAGTGGAAAACTTGTAAAGTTTCATCTTATCCTGAATAGGTAGGGTCATAAGATTTCTGTTCTTGGGGTTCAATCCATTGTTTGTTTAGAGATCATCATGGTTCAGTGTGAACATGTGTTCTGATCAGTGACAACATTGTTAAACCTGTTGGGTTAATTTGAGAAGGTAGTGATAGTATGTCTGCAAGTGTAAATGCCGTCTTACTCCTTCAGACGTAGATTTTAGCTCCATACCAAGGGACACATAGCATACCACGTTTTGGTGTGCACCTGCACAATTTCCCAGCTTCCTCTCCAGGATGCCCCGTCGGAACTCTGTCACCTGCAGCACTTCTCCTTCACACTTGGACTTGTGACCCTCACTCAGTCTAACATAGGCTCGTCACAAATTTCCTACCCCATCTTACCCTTGCACTTCCCAGAAACATTTTTGCCCAGCTAATTTAGCTTATCTTTTGATCACAACTACCGGGGAACACCTATTGCTTGCTATTTATATAATAAACAGTGCTATGGCATGCCAAATACTGTCCTGGACTCCAGTGGTAAAGCTGTGAAAACAGAGTTTTATTCCTGTCTTCACAGCCCCGCTGCTCTAGAAATAATAAATTTATACAAGTAATTGTATATTTATTTTTGAAATAGGCTTTATTGATGAGAGAAGGTCATATAGAAATCATCCAGATATGCTAAGAGTCCTTCTTTTATGCTAGCACGTTTCTGTGTTTTCTCACTAGAATATAATCTTTTGGGGGCAGGTATAATGTACTGAGTACAGTGCTTCATCCCTAGCAGGTGTTTAATGGATGTCTGTTTAGCTTAAACATGTATAATCATCATCCATAAAACATCAGAAAATGATTTCCTGGATATCTTGTTAATATATGTACCTCAAAAAAATCTTTGTTGATTCATTTTTGTGATATATTCATTTTCACATAAGTGAATTTTTACTTTTCACTGGGACCTGGGTGGAAAAAAAATCACCATTTCTGTCCTGTTGCTATTTTCCCCCAAAATGAAACTTTGATAAAAGACTGGCTTACATAAGATAGGAACACATGAATATTTTAGAAACAGAAAAGCATGTCAGGACATAGCAATATTTAAATGTGATATGGTTTATTGCCTGAGCCATTAGAGAAAGACATGTGAAAGAACATGGATGAACTCTGAGTGTTTTTCGAGTCTTCCTAATTCATTACTTAGAATGTATCACCAAATGGGCTTCACTGTACTTATGAAGTCTGCTCAGGGTTGCCACTAGCTGTCTTCTGTTTACTTACACAGAAAACAAGCATCATTATATACATTTCTCCAAAAAATCAGTCCTAACCTCTAGTATGTTCAAGTTTACAAAGGCATGCAGGCAACTCAAGAGAATAGAATGAAATCAGTTTAAGTTATTAACACAGTTCAGAATATAATCATATTCGCCTGATATTTAATCGGCTCTTGCTTCTGTTTCCATATTTGAAGGAGGTCCTAGACCAAGAGGTAAATGTTGTCCCTTAGATTAGAGTATTAGCCAGAAACTCCACATATAGTCGTTGGCATATTTTGCCACAATTAGAGGACTGATCTTCTGTGGTGTTTCCGTTACAGTGTAAAGCTGAATTCTTAGAGGACACCAAAAGTTGGTACTACAAATATTATAGATCCTAATATTGTTGTAAATGTAAGTTATCCAATTTAGCTATAGTTTTAGAATTCTTAAGTGTATTAGGTGAAAATGCTGCATGTTCAGTATATTCTGGTTACAGCTGGCAGGTCATTCATTTAGGTACTATATTAATATTTAGTGCAATAATTTTATGAAAAAGGGCAAACAGGATATATCTGAACAATATGCCTGGAGAAAATGATATGCTAATTTTTGTGTAGTTGGGTAAGACATTTTTTTTACTCTGGCATATTCTGGAATTTTCTAAAATGATTAATATAACTTTCATAATAGTTTGAGACAAATCTTGAGTTTATAATGTACAGTGAAAATTTTATTCCAATCTAATTAGCAAAAGCTAATTTTAGATTAATTTTTAATAATAGTTTCAGAAAGACTTCTTAAAATAATATACATACGTACATGGAAAACATTTATGTATTCTGGCCCCACCTCAAGTCTCCATGTTCTAGATTTCACCTAAACTAAGTGTATCTCATGCAACAAACCTGGGTAGTGTTTTTAAAAAGTATGAATTCATGAGGATCTAGCTCTGAGTTACATAATCATAATCTCTGAGGATGAATTCTGATCATACTTTAGTTAAAGGGTACTCATTTTTTTTGCAAATCCATTCTTATATATAGTATCTTTATATTTAAGTTTTAATTATGGAATATAATAAAACGTTTATATCTTAGAACTAAAGTAGATGGTGTTACATTGCTGGAGAATTGTTTTAGTCCATTACCCAACCAGACTGCTAGCATCTTGCAGGAGAGAAAATGGTTTATGCCACTGAAATATTTCATGACAGTTTTAGTTGCTTTTTTCCCTTAAAAATATTTCCTGACTTATTGATGCACTCTTCTTAATAATTAATTATATTCACCCTTCTTCTCCCCTATTCAATTTCTCTCCCAACTTGACACTCTTCTATGTAGAGATTAAAGCTCTAGTGAGCAAGAGCGTTTATCGCTGAGGTGATTAATGGGAGTCTAGACAAGCATTTGGGGAAAGAGAGCCATACCTATTTATGAGCACCTCAGAATATCTGCATTATACATATCCAGGATATTAGGAGGTCCTGCACTATGAAAACAAAACAATGGTTTTATAACTGTGGTTTAAGTATAGCTGACAAAAGGCTGTTTTTGATCACAGTATAGAACTAAATCCAAGCTCCAAAGTGCATGTAAGGTTTTGAAGAGTTTTCTTAACATGAACGATTGGGAAGGCAAGTCTCCTCCAGAGAAGTTTAGAGATCCTCATTCCTTTGTGGCTCCTACTCCAAAATACTTTCAGTAATAAGTAAAACAGAGGCATGCCTCAGTCAGTGAAGCATATGACTCATGATTTTGCCGCCGGTCATGATCCCAGGGTCATGATATCCATTCTTGTGTTGGGCTCTGCACTGGCAGCATGGAGCTTGCTTGGGATTCACTCTCTCCTCTCTCTCTGCCCTTTCCCTGCTCATGAGCATGCACTCTCTCTCTCAAAATAAACAAACTTAAAAAAAACAATGAACAAAAACTAATAAATAAATATTAAGTTCAAATATTTAACAGTATATCACAGCCAGTATTTTTGCTATGTGCTCTACTGAGCACTGTCACATCTTATTCTGATAGTAGGAGATGGGTGTTGTTATAGCTTTTATATTAGGAATGTTTGCTTACATGTAACATTGACATGAATTGATGAGAGTAATTGGTCATAAAAATATGGATTCTCTGAACTCATTCAGAAAACATTTATTGAGCTCTTTTATAAGTAATATAAGGAAATGTTGATTATAAGGATCAGGAAACCTGAAACACCATTATTTCAGCAATCATCCACTGTTACAGCCCCAATACTGTGCTCATCAAAGAAAAGCAGAATGGTGGTATATATTGGTAGATGTGGCTCACTTCCCTTGCTTCAGTCATTTGGGAAAACAATGAGAAGAACCCAAAGTGGACATGATAAGAGCATGAAAATAAATCAATATAAAAATATACAGATTAAATGATAGGATATGCAAATATATATAAAAGTAATGTAGGCAGGGTGGTGGGAGAAATAGTGTGTGGATTTAGATAAAGCAATAAGCCATGACTTCTTAAGTGTTGAAACATATGCTTGGTATATTTATATAATTTTTTATAATAATGCAATAGAAAATAGAAAAAATCAATATGCAATTTAAAACTCTGAGGTTCACAAGCAACCAAATAGTTGTTGCATTTTAATATTATAGTTCAATTCAGCAAGTGCATGAATTTCTCTTCCTCAACCAAATGCAATTAACATCCATGAAATTATACAACTTTCTATTTGCCTTTTCCCACTTATAATAATTGTGGCTAACGGCCATCTAAATTATTCATTGTATGTGGTGAACAAGTGATTATTCTTAAAACAGATCCTGTGCTCTTTTAAATTACTTTCCTTCATTCTCCAGTTGGCCCAGACCATTACTGAGTTAAATGTTTCTTAATGAAGAATACTGCCTCACTGAACTTGGCTTTGTCTGTGAGTCATAGGAATAATTTGAAATTCCTAAAGTCCAGAATGGCATCTCAAAACGAGATGGCAAATGCTAAAATTCTGTATCTCTATTCTATGGCCTTTTTCCTGAAATGCTTTTTTTTCTTTGTTCTTTAGAAACAGCATACTCTCAGAGAGTATATTTTAAATCTCTAAAACTGGATATAAATAGTTGATGTGCTGATTATTTTAAGTTGATTTTATGAATTAAGACATAAACACAACTTATAAAATGAATAGAAACATGATGTATGAGGGAAGAGGGCAAAAGAAAGGCATAGAATAGTGTGTCTGCTTGCTCCCCTCCTCTACGCACTGGTCCTTCCTATATTGAAAAGAGGCTAATAAAATTGCCTCAGTCCAAGGCAATGATAGAGTTACACTTTTTAATTTTTACTTATTTATATTTTTGAGAGAGAGAGAGAGAGCACATGAATGCACACATGCGATTGAGGGAGGGACAGAGGGAGAGGGAGAGAGAGAATCTTAAGCAGACTTCACACAGCATGGCCAGACCCCTGACGTGGGGCTTGATCTTAAGACCCCAGGACCTGAACAGAAATCAAGAGTTGGACGTTTAATCAACTGAGCCACTCAGGTTTCCCTAGAGTTACATTTCAAAATATGCAGTCAGACTGTGTTCATGCCATTGTGCTTTATTCATTCTTTTTTATTTTCCATTTCTTTGTGTACCATCCACTTCCATGTGGTGAGGTTATGCTTAAGTTAACTATACATATCTGATGATGTCTCTCGCCCTCGTACTTTGATTCTCATTTGTTAACTATGAACTATATATATAATATATATCACAGCCTTTACCAGACCCTGTGTCATAGTGTGGGGTTAGCCTATATGTTAACAACCTTGAGTTTTCATTTAGATACTATTTCTTTCGTATATCCCACTCTTCACGATGTGTGTGTGTGTGTGTGTGTGTGTGTGTGTGTGTGTGTGTTCATCCAAGTGACAGCCATCAGAGGTTATTAGTGAAATAGTCCTGGTAAGTAGCCTGGGTCAAACAATATTAGATTGCCACCAGAAAACCATAATTTTGCACACTGTGCACTATTACTAAGCAACGATGTTATTTTAACACAATATTATTCTTTGTTTACTGGCTAAAGACTTGGTTTATGTTATGAAATTATTTTGGTGAGCAAATAATTTTTTTAAAAGACCTATATGGTGAGCCAATAATTAATCTTAAATTTGTGGGCCTGACTCAATGGCTTTGTAAACAATTGGTGCAAAATACCAAATTAGAACTTAAGAGTTACAAAATCTAGAAACATTTACTTTTTTGCCTGTGTTTGCTTGAGCTTCTGGTTGACAGAGTACATCTCTAAGATATGGAAATCCCTTCTTCTTTGCTTCCTTCATGTGCCAGAAATTGATTTTGCAGTCAGCAGGAGTGTCACACCCAGCTGTGTCCTTTTTCATTTCTGCCTTTCCCTTGACTTTACCTTGTACTTACTCAGAAAGCAATCACATAACCCCAACAGTGTCAAAACTGTAGTATTCTAAATGTCTCAGCTAGGTAGCTCCAAACTTCCAAAAACCTCCTGACTTTTCTTGTGATCAAGGGCCCATGTATGCCTAATCAAGTGCCTTCATACAGAGACACTCATTTAGCTAAATTATTATGTGTTGTAATAAAAAAGTAATCACTTTAATACAAAATTTTTCACTATAGTGATAAAATATTCATGCAATATTTAAATATGAAATAGCAAAATTAAATACATAGACATTTTATTATAACTTATGAATATAATAAATTAGCATTCTGTGATTATGCAATTTTTAAGTTAGAGTTTTTTCCCTGCATTTTGGTTATACAGGAAACATATTTAAACTTTCTTTAAAGTAATAAATATGAAGGCATAATCAAATGTAAAGTTTGGCTTCCGTACTTATATCTCTTTTATCTGTATTTGTTCCCACTTATTGTTAACCAGAGCAATTGCCCGTGAAAATAAACCTGAAATAAACAATTAATATATATGGATAATAGTACTTAAAATCCTATGGTGTCCAAATATATTGGGCTGTTTAGGGTATTTCATAGTTTTATATGAGGTGAGTTGTAGTCTAGAAATGGGGATATAATATACCAAGTTCCATAATTCAGATTTCATGTCTCTCAGATATACCAGGGCCATGGATAAGTGAAATATTCTGATGGAAAGTATAAACACAGGACAGAGGTCAGCTACACATGGTGATTCCATTGCCTCAAAAACTGTTACCAAGGAGGTCTGCACCTCTAAACCCACTATAATTGCCGAGGAGGAATTCATGCTGTGTGTTTATATATCTTTTGATTTAAAAAAAATTAAAAAGCCAAAAGTTGGAGCTTGAGAATTATGATATATCCAACTTTGCAAATGTTGGCAAAAAAACTTTTTTGGCAAACCTTCATATAGGCCAAACCCATGCAGGCAAAATTAAATTTATATTTCTGAGGAATTCCATCTGAAAATAACATATATTAACCAGAGGTTTGAGGGCTTTTGTTTGTTGTTATTGTTTTGTAAATTATTTAACTGATTAATTCTCCATTGAAAATCCTGTAAAGTTTTCTTATTATAGTTCATTAAATAAATGCTGATTTCTCAGCCTGCCATTCACTTTCCTTCACAATATAGACCCAACCTCATTATCTGATGTTCTTCTTTTCCCATACTGGTTTCCTTCCTTGATACTATATTCGTGGATGCCACTCTCCCATTTTTGTTTCAGTGCTCATCCTGAGTGCTGTATTGCTCAGAAAGTTTTTCTTCCCCCTCTGGCCAAATAATTGGATATTTTTTCCTTTTCCTGAAGCACCCGGGGATATTTATCTCCTCAAATGATGCTTATTTCAGTTTTTTAAGTGGTTACATAGTTGCTTGGGTATTTCATTGACAAAGTGTCTAAACCTAGGGCCACCTTCTAGCCTAACAACATGCCTACCTTTGTCTTGGAATATCAGGGTGTTTTCAGTGTTGTACGTATAATGGGGAGTAAGAGAACTAATGTGTACTGAGTACATACACAAGGCCGGGCGCTTGGCTCTATTACTGGCAAACGTTCAAGTTGTTTTTAAGTCTGCCCAAGCTCCATCAGTTTAATTAAAATAACTGATATATTTGAGTTTTAAGAACTGATGTATTTTCTAGGAACTTTTAGGCAAAGGAAGTATACTCGATGTATCTATTCATTTACATATTACTGTGTTCATGGGTTAACTGGGAAGCCTGTTACAGTGATAAAGTGTTGAATAAAATGAAAGTTGGTGGCTGTAATGTAAAAAAAAATAAATAAAATGGGTCTTCTTGTTCCTATTTTTCTAATAGTACTGAAAATATCTAATGCCTATTCTTTATGAAAAGGGTGTTTTCTCAGAGAATTAGCACTTATTCCATGCTGATGCTAGCTCTGACTATTTCTATCACATTAAACCAGTTGCTTCTGATCTAGCATTCTTCCACTTACTCCATGCACAGGTTCCAGAATTAATTTTGTAAAATATATATTGATCATGCTGCTTCTCTGCTGAAAGGCCCCTCTCTCTCATGGCTTGTCATGAATTTTAGAATGAGTTCTAATTTCCTACCTACATGCAAAAGAATCCCTATAATCTGAAACTAATCTATTCCTCAATCATTTTCATCTGAAATCCTAATGTATTGGACAAATTCATTGCCTTATCAAAAATATTTTGAAGCTGTATCAATCAGAGTTTAATCCAAGAGATAGAAAACTCTCCAGGTATTTTAACATAAAGAAATTCTACACAGGGAATTAAGTGATTATAATACTGATGGAAATGCAGTAGGCCAAAACCAGATTTTAACTCAAGGTATAAGAAGGATTCCTACAGCAATGAAGAAGTGATTCACCAGGGTTGCCACTCCCCCTGAAGCCAACACAGGAACTAATGTCAGAATCAAAAAACCCCTACCAGAGCTGACACCTCACTGTCAGAATACTGAAAAATGATCTATGGAACAGAGCTGCAGAAAAACTACCACCAAAATTGGTCTGAAAATTGGTCTCTGCTTCATTTCCTCCTTTCAGTTGTTCTTTTTAAACATCATTTTGGGGAAAATCAACATCCTCATTTAGGAAGAGAACAAAAGTCTCTGAGGGAGGGTAGTTCTTGACATCCTTCTGTTATAGTTACAGTTTCTTTTTCTGGTACATCAGTATTTGAATAAATTCCTCAAATGTTTATCATATAATCTCATTTAGAAAGAGTGAGAGTGTGGGGCAGCTGGGTAGCTTAGTCAGTTAAGCATCTGACTTCAGCTCGAGGTCATGATCTCACTTGAGAGTTTGAGCCCCACCTTGGGTTCGGCTCTGTCTGGGATGCAGCTCTGTCTGGGGTGGGGCTCTGTGAGTTCAAGCCCCAAGTTGGGCTCTGTGCCGACAGCTTGGAGCCTGGAGCCTGCTTCAGATTCTGTGTTTCCCTCTCTCTACCCCTCCCCCACTCACACTCTGTGTCTCTCTTTTCTCTCTAAAAAATAAATAAACATTAAATTTTTTTAAAAGAAAGAGAGTGTTCTTTGGTAGAGTAAATAATTTAAAAAATCGGAAAGTTAATTTAATAGACTAGGAAATAGAGAATGAATTCAAATATCTGAAAATCTTAATAAATTCCATTTCTGTTTCCTAATAATTAAGCACCATAAGAAAGATTATTTTGTGGCCTATCCACTTTATACATGTTATCTGTTGATCTTCCACCACTTTTCATCTACCATCTTTGTAGGTATTCTTATTCTAATTTAATAACAGAAGAAAATTAATATCAGGGGAATAGATTTTCCCATGTTTAAATAGAAAAGGTTAACATTAAGGTCTTTATGATTGCTACCAATCCTTTCTTAAGTAAAATAACATTCATTTTTTATGTTTAAGATTTATGCCAAAAAAATTAAAAATTTATCGTGGCCTTACATTGTTTAAAAACTGTGAAACATGGGAGGAGCCAAGATGGTGGAGAGGAAGGGAGCTCTGTAAACTTCATCTGCCCCATCGATCGAACTGAAAAGGACATTACTCTCATCTGCAAGAGCGAAAGGGGAAAATACGGACTCCAGAAGGAAGAGAACCTGAAGGATACCTGAGTGAGTGAGTGCGAACTGGGGAGATTGGAAAACGGGCCAGCCTGAGACGGGCAGGGGAGGTGGCAGCCCCAGCCCAACAGGGGGCAAGTGCGCGGAGCTCGAGAGACAAAGGGAAGAGACAGAGAGACTGAACACACTCATAGTACTGTCTATGGGGAAGAGGTAAAGAACGCTTAACTGCGCTTGGAGAGAGAAGCTCACTCCATAGATAACTGCTGTGTAGCCTAAATCCTGAACCCAGGTGGTGCAAGGGAAGGAACAGCTTCCAGCCCAGCGCCATCTTGGCGAGGAGACAGTGACCACTGCAGCAGCGGTGTCAGCGGTGCTCACTTTGACCTCGGTTTTGGGAGTGGGAGCACTCACCTCATTCCCACGGCGCATCTCACCCCCAGCATTGGCCGCGCGAACCCTGAATCCTGGGTGCCAACAGGGAAAAAATAGCCCCCACCTCTGCGTGATCCCGGCAGAGAGTTGGTGGTGATGGAGACCTGGGTGCACGCGGGCAGGCTGCAGGAGCTCCCAGCTCATTTCCAGCAGCTCCTGGCACCACCTCAGGCAACAGCTACACCCTCATTCCTCCCCCAATGCTAATGCGATCCCCGCTGGGGGTTGGGTCTGTGACTGTGCGCACATACTTCACCTTCTGCTGCTCATCTCCCCCCCCCACCTCCACCCCACCCCCCGGCAGGGGCAGCCGAAATCCCAGCCTGAGCCAAGACAAATTGATTCCTCCCTCTAAGAAGCCAGCAACCAAAACAAAAACATCTCATCTGGGGTAGCATAAAAAGTGCATGGACTGGAACTTTGAACCAAGGCGGGCCTGGAAAATACAACTCGGCTCAACCGAGGCCCAAGGAGATCGGACTCATTAGAATGGCCTACAGTTCATAGTTCAGCAGAGCTTGGCAGACCACCTATCTAATCTCTGCAGACACAAAGGCGGAGCCTCTGAGAGCAGCCTCCGTGACCTACCACATCAAACCACGCCTATCTAACAGGGGGAGCTGCTGTTTTTGTTTTTGTTTTTTGGGGTTTTTTTTTTGTTGTTTTTGGTTTTTTTAATAATTTTTTTCTTCTTCATTTTTTTCCTTTTCACTTTTTTCTGTATGTATTTTTTATTATTATTACTTTTTTTTACTTAAATTTTTAAAAGATTTTTACTCCTTATTTTCCTTTCTCCTTTTTCCCTTTTTTTTCTTCTTTGCCTTCTTAAAATCCAGATATATTCTCCTATATCTCATCCCTACCTCTCCCCTCAACTGGTGATACACTTTTAGACTGTCCATTGTCCTTTGTTGTCTCTGACCCCATTCATTTAAAAAAAT
Source organism: Suricata suricatta (assembly GCF_006229205.1). Classification (NCBI taxonomy): domain Eukaryota; kingdom Metazoa; phylum Chordata; class Mammalia; order Carnivora; family Herpestidae; genus Suricata; species Suricata suricatta. Next base: position 73,329,071 of record NC_043705.1, on the reverse strand, counting down.
TTTTTTTCTTCTTTTTCTTGTTCTTTTCTTCTTCTCCTCTTTTCATCTCTTTCCTCTCCATTCTCTTATTTTCTTTCCCTCTGTTAATGTGTTTGTTTGTTTGATTTGTCTGTGCATTTTTGTGTTACTGTTCCCTCTGTGTGTGTCTGTCTGTTTTCCTTCTTAGGGCTACACCAAGAAAAAGCCAAAGTGTGCATGACAGCGAGTCCCAAATACCGCTGAGTAGGGAAATAAAATATTCAAAGTCACAACAAGAGAAACTGAGAGACACCATTAAAATAATATTTCCTGAAATGACAGGCCCTGGACAGTCAATAAGCCTCCTTTAACAGAGAAATATTAATAGGTGCACAGTGTACAACGAGCTTTCTAAAGGTGACAAGAAACAGAAAACTAGCAAAAGTGACAAAACGAAGGAACTCTCCCCTGAAGAACCTCCAAGAGGAAGTCACAGCCACAGAACTGCTCCAGACAGATCTACAGAACATACCGGATCAAGAATTAAAAAACCTGTCATAAAATTAATCGCTGGGGTTGAGAAAAGCATCAAAGAATCAACTGATGAGTGATGAGTTTAAAAAGGCTATAGGTGAGGTGAATAACAAACTGGAGGCAGCCACCTCAAGGATTGATGAGGCTGAGAGAATAGGTGAATTAGAAGATATAGTTATAGCAAAAGAGGAAGCTGAAAAAAAGAGAGAGAAATTAATCCAGGAGCAGGAAAGGAGAATTCGAGACCTGAGTGACGCAATCAAGTGGAACAACATCCGTCTCATAGGAATTCCTGAAAAGGCAGACAGAGAGAAAGGGCCTGAAGGGATACTAGACCAAATTATAACTGAGAATTTCCCGAATATGGGAAAAGAAATAGACATTCAAATTCAAGAGGCACAAAGAACCCCCTTAAGATGTAACATGAATCGGCCTTCAGCACGACATATCATAGTGAAACTGGCAAAATATAAAGATAAAGAGAGAGTTCTGAAAGCAGCTAGGGAGAAAAGGGCCCTCACATACAAAGGGAAACCTATCAGAGTGGTTACAGACCTATCTAATGAAACCTGGCAGGCCAGGAAGGAATGGCAGGAAATCTTCAATGTGATGAGCAGAAAAAATATGCAGCCAAGAATCCTCTACCCAGCAAGCCTGTCATTCAAAATAGAAGGAGAAATAAAAGTGTTCCCAAATAA
>NC_043705.1:73321849-73327781 GCF_006229205.1 Suricata suricatta | reverse complement strand
CTGGTGCAGTTGCTCTGGAAAACAGGGTGGAGGTTCCTCAAAAAACTATCCATAGAACTCCCTTATGACCCAGCAATACCATTGCTGGGGACTTACCCAAGAGATACAGAAAGGCTGATGCATAGGAGCACATGTACCCCAATGTTCATAGCAGCAATGTCAACAATAGCCAAAACATGGAAAAAGCCTAAATGTCCATCACCTGATGAGTGGATCAAGAAGGTGTGGTATATATACACAGTGGAGTACTACATGGCTATGAGAGGGAATGAAATACGGCCATTTGTAGAAAGTGGATGGACCTCGAGGGTGTCATGCTAAGCGAAGTAAGCCAGGCAGAGAAGGACAGAAACCATATGTTTGCACTCATAGGTCTAACAGGAAACATTCAGAATGATCCAGCTTCAAGAAAAGCAAGCAGTTAGGAGTGCTTAAGAAAAATTGATTCAGTATCTAATGGATAATTGATACCTGTCACAACACAGCATTTTATATACTGTTTAGTGAATCTGCAATACAATCTAAGTGTATTTTGGAAGTGTTTGCTGTGTCATTGGATTTAATGAAATGTTTAGAGGTGCAGTAGGCATGACTTTGAGTAGATAATGAAAGAAAATGCAAAATGCTTATTGATTTATGATGTGGTTTCGTCTTAGCTTGGGTAAAGCAGGCAGTATTTAATACATAGTAGCAGAATATTTACTATTGAAGCTTGAAAAGATGTGAGTTCTTTGTGTGCAATCTTTCATTTATGCATGTGAGAGGGTTTTCTTTTTTTTAATATTTTTACATTGTAGTACTTGTTTTGCTTGTTGGTAGTGCTTGCCTATTTAATACATTCTGTCAAGGACAGAAATTACATGCTGTCTTTTTTTTTTTCCCTTTAGGGAGTGTGTCTTGGGTTTTTCCCTTATTATTTTCTTTACCTTTTTTTTTTCCTCTTATTTTTTTGGTGGTGGGGGTGGTTATGTTTAAATGAAGTTGCTTTTACAACACCAAAGACTTAATCATCCATTTCCTATATAAAAGGTAGCTACTTTTTTGCATGGACCTCAAGTATATTGTAGTATAGAGGTGGAATTTAAGGAAAGGTATTAAGCAGGCTGAGTTTTAGCTTATGGGCAAGTAATAAATTGTATCATGTATCTTGAATGTATCATAGATATGCTGCTATATAATGATTGCCACTTCAGATAGCTGTGAAATTAGGTGATTGGTTGTTACTTAACCTTCTAATTTCTGTATAAGTCTAATTACATGAAATAGAAGTTGGGGTTTTGATTTTTTACTTTGCTTTTCTGTTTGGAGTGTCATTGTAACTACTGTATTGTAAATGATGGAAAATAATTGCATATGTTAAAAAAATAAATTGTGTTATATTGATAAAAAAATAAAAAAATAAAAAAATAATAAAAAATAAAAAATAAAAAGAAATAAATAAAAACTGTGAAACAAAAGTAAATGGAAAGAGACACACTTCACTTAAACCCAACAAAACAATAAATTATTGTGAAAAAATAATTTACATTATTTCAATGGTGTAGAGAGGATTATTTGGCAAGTATTCAAGTTGCTCACAGGGGAAAAGCAATACTATTTCACAGTGGGGACAATTATTGTTACAATGTGTACTTTTTTCCCTTTAATAATTGCGTGTTCCCTTTTGTCACAACTGCATAAGACAGAATAATTAAAGTACATTAGCTACATTGTGGAAGGGACATTTGGTTTTAATTAACATTAGGCCATAAGAAAAGCAATTTGCTTTATATTACCATTTATTCTTTGACGCACACATACACACATAGACACAGAGTCTGCAACAGAAAAACAACTATGTAAAACACTGCAAAGCTTCTCAATCTGAAGTTACACCACACCTAGCTAAAATGAACAAGATGTTATATGTAGAAGAATCTATTTCTTCTCCTTGGTATTTTAGACAATTGTTGGCAGTCTAACGTAAAATGACTTAAAACCAGAATCAGTTTTGTGTGATTATTTCAAAAGTGGACTGGTCAGCAAAGCCACATGGCTTTCATATGGCAGGAACTCACTGGAGAATAAAATTATGATACATGTTCATTTTAGGTTAGAACCTAAAGAGGTGAGACAGACACCTCTACTTGTTTATACGTTTTGGTGAAAAAGTTTATCTTATAGGTGAGTAAAATGTCAGCAAAATCTATTTCATATGGGCTAAGAATGCATATCGATTCCCTGCATGATAAACTAAAATAACCATACTCCCCGCCAGGAGGATATTGACCATGTATCAGTTAGCTTTTGCTGCACAACATACGACCTCAGATATTAAAGATTTAAGATAATTCCCATTTATTTAACTCACGATTCTGTGATTTGACAGTTGGGTAGGCCTTAACTGGGCAATTCTTGTTTCAATAGCTCAGTCATATGTCTGGGCTCAACAGCACGGTCAGCTTGGAAGTGGTTCTGTGGAGTGACTGCCGCTGTAAGAGCATCTCGGCTCTCCGTGGTCTCTTGTGCTTCAGCAGACTGGCTGAAGCTTGTTTACGGGACATCTGGCAGGATTCCAAGAGAGAGCAGAAGTGACTGTGGACTCCTGAGCCCCTGTGCCCTGAATTGGCATGCTGTTGTCGACACCACATTATATTGGGCAACCAAGTCACCCATCCAGCCCATGCATGTTCAAGAAATGGAAAAACAAACTTCACTCTTTAGTGGCTCCTTGGTGGCTCAGTTGGTTAAGCGTCCAACTTTGGCTCAGGTCATGATCTCCCGGTTCATGAGTTCGAGCCCCACCTCGGGCTCTGTGCTGACAGCTAGCTCAGAGGCTAGAGCCTGCTTGGGATTCTGTATCTCCCTCTCTCTGACCCTCCCCTGCTCACACTGTCTCTCTATCTCTCAAAAATAAATAAAAAACATTAAAAAAAACTTCACTCTTTAATACAAAGAAATTCCAAGCTACATTGAAAAGATGTGAACATAAGGAAGGCTGAAAGATTGTGGCCAGTTTTTCAATCTACTGTACCTCATTGGAAAATATATTTTATTGGTGAGATAGTTCTCTTCATAATGAAGTTCATGGTAATAAAACCTACAAACAAAAGTAGGTGTCAGAGGAAGGATGTGTATATATTGCTCTTTCAGTCTTCCCATACTTTTTTCAGTGCCACCTCTTGTCCAGCTTTGACCCCTAAGTGACATTCATTCCAAGCACCTTAGACCACTCTTCAGCAGTTCTACACTTACATCAATTTAACTTATTTTGACATCCAGATCTACAACATACATATTTCTAAGTATGTCCTCTCTGACCCCCAAATGTTGATACACAGAGAATCTCTTTAAAAATTCAGAGTATTCTGTGTTTTCTGTAGTTTCTTGTATCTGGATTATTATTTTTAAATTTATTTCATACTTTTAGGTGTATTCTCTACAGTTAAGATTTTTCCTGCATAAGACTCCTTGCCTTGAAAATGTCTTTTCTAATTACACTTAATTTTCACCTTCATTTGTATTCACTTAGAAATCTTTTATATCTCATGTGTTTTAAGTATTTGTTGGTAGAAATTGTTTTGTTATCTTTCTATCTCCATTATAATACCTTGTAAGTAAAGATAACATTGTTTCCTTTGCAGCATTTATACAATCTACTACTCTGGGTATTAATTAGTATTAAAGCTAAGTTAATATCTATCATCTCTCTCTCTGACTATATGTATATGTGTGTGCCTGTACACACACACATGCATATGCAAATACATATCTGCATATGCAAATATATGTATGCATGTGTGTATAAATGTGTGTTTATAGTTAGATGGATATGTAAATAGATAAAGGAAAAATGGAATTTAACATTTAAATTACTAATCTGAATGTCAGCTATAATAGCAACAGATTATTAAAATTTTAATATAATGGACTTAGATAAGGCATTTTCTGTTTTCACACTTTGAAATATTCCCGATTAACAGTAATCATCTATATGTGTGTGCATAATAGAGCCCATTGTGAAATTTTAAAAATTACTTTTGACTAAATTATAGAAAACATTGTGATGACTAACAGGGGAGGGCTGTGGGGGATGGGGAAATAGGTGACAGGAGGATTGAGGAGTGCACCTGTCAGGATGAGCACAGGGTGATGTATGGAACTGTGGAATTGCTATATTGTACACCTGAAAAACTAATGCAATACTATGTGCTAACTAACTGAAATTAAAATTCAAATAAATGTTATTTTTGACAAGAATGATTATAAAATTTACACTCTGAATAAGGAATTAATAAAGAGCAAAGAAATACATAATGATAGAAGACTCATGAACATCAATGTGCTGATTTAAAGCATTTTCTTTTTTTTAATTTAATTCTCAGTACATAAATGAAAGTGAGAATTAAAGTTTAGATTCTGCTAGAAAAATATCTTTTGCTAATTTTGAATCTATATAACAATAGAATATAAATATCATAATAGTCATGACTTTATTATATTTTGGTGCAATAAGAATGAAAATTCTAAGTTCCTGCAGATATCAGAGATATTCACTTGTCTTAAAATTGGAAAAGAGGGCTGTCTGGATGGCTCAGTCAGTTAAGCATCTGACTCTTAGTTTTGGCTCAGGTCATGGTCTCATGGGTTGGGAGTTCAAACCCCACATCAGTCTTATGCTGACAGCATTGGAGCCTACCTCATGCTCTCTTTCTCTCTCTCTCTCTCTCTCTTTCTCAAACTAAATAAATAAACTTAAAAATATTTTTAAAATAAATATTGGAGAGGAGCCCCATTTTTAAATTGAAGACTTGTACTTGGATATATCTGACCACACTTAAACTGTAACCCTTTCCACTTTCAGAGATACTAATCAACTAGTTGTTAGGAGTTGAAAGTCTTATGTCAGATGATCCTGGGGTTAAACCTCATTTCAGCCATTGAAATATTATTTTGGGGGGCACCTGGGTGGCTCAGTCAGTTAAGACTCCAACTTCGGCTCAGGTAAGATCTCACGTTTGTGGGTTCACGCCCCGCATCAGGCCCTGTGCTGACAGCTAGCTCGGAGCCTGCAGCCTGCTTCAGACTCTGTCTCCTCTCTCTGCCCCTCCCCCTCTCATGCGCTGTCTCTCTCTATATCAAACATAAATAAAACGTTAAAAAATTTTAAAAAAGAAATAGTATTTTTGGTAATAAGTTATGTAAGCTCTTTAGTGCCCAATCTTCTCATCTGTGAAATATGAGTAAGGATCATACCTATCTGGTTATGGTTACGGTTACATGAAAAAAATATATGCACTATAAAACGGTCAAAGCGTTGGTATGCAGTTTAAGATGGTGATGCAAATATCAGATGAAGTCCCCTAACTTTCCTAAGTACTAATGTGTGTATATTATTCTTAGGTTTCCTTTGTTTGTTAAAAATGGGAATTAAAAATAAATATTCCATGGTAATATACATATACATTAATAAGATAATGTGCATACATGCACTTAAAATGATTTCTAGTAAATGAGCAATCAATAAAAGTTAACTTCCTTTTTAAAAAGGTCTTGAGGCCAAATTGTAATGGTAGATTTTATTAGCAAGGTATGTACTGAGGACAAGCCAAGAGACTATGAAGAACCTATGGAAAGCACTGTAAATATCCATGGGCCACAAGGGCCCTGAGAGTCACAACATGATGTCGTCAACCAGAGACACTCATATGGATAAGAACACTGGTAGGTATACATTTTAGCATTTTAAAAATGGCCCTTCGTAGGAAAGTGGATGGACCTTGAGGGTGTCATGCTGAGCGAAGTAAGCCAGGCAGAGAAGGACAGAAACCATATGTTTGCACTCATAGGTCTAGCAGGAAAACAAGAGAGACCTAATGGAGAACCAGGGGGAGCGGAGGAGGGAGAGAGAGTTGGGGAGAGAGAGGGATGCAGAACTTGAGAGACTATTGAA
>NC_043705.1:73265882-73321749 GCF_006229205.1 Suricata suricatta | reverse complement strand
AAGTAAGCCAGGCAGAGAAGGACAGAAACCATATGTTTGCACTCATAGGTCTAGCAGGAAAACAAGAGAGACCTAATGGAGAACCAGGGGGAGCGGAGGAGGGAGAGAGAGTTGGGGAGAGAGAGGGATGCAGAACTTGAGAGACTATTGAATGCTGAGAATGAACTGAGGGTTGGGGGGGAAGGGGGAGGGGGGAAGACAGGTGGTGGTGATGGTGGAGGGCACTTGTGGGGAAGAGCACTGGGTGTTGTATGGAAAACAATTTGACAATAAAATATTATGGAGAAAAAAAAATAAAATAAAAATGGAACCAGGGTGCCTGGGTGGCTCCGTCGGTTAAGCATTCGACTTCGGCTCAGGTCGTGATCTCACAGTTCATGGGTTCTAGCCCCGCATCGGGCTCTGTGCTGACAGCTAGCTCAGAGCGTGGAGCCTGCTTCATAATCTGTATCTCCCTCTCTCTCTGACCCTCTCCTGCTCTCACTGTCTCTGTCTCTCAAAAATAAATAAAAACATTAAAAAACTAAAAAAAAAATGAAACCAAAGTCTGAAAAGCTTAACATGCCTAAGGGCATCCAGTTAGGTTTTTCAAATTGGTCTAATTAGGTCTTCTCTTTCCAAAACTCACGTTTTTTTCCTCACTACATCATTCATACACACATACACTACACACAAAGACACACACACACACAGAAGGTAAAACTTTTTCAAAATAGCCTTATAAACAGAAAACTTTTGGTTTAAATTAACCTCTTCTGACTCCTGATATCTTCCTCACATTACTGATCTGTTTTCACCTATCAGCATATGACAAAATAAGTAATTGGAATGGTTTTAAAATAAACATATTTCAAGGAGGCCTTAGGCATTTATAAATTAAAACATCCATCACAATATTTACAAACTCAAATTAAGTGGAAACTACTATCACTGCTAAATTATGGCCTGTTTGTAAAGCAAAGAATTTGTGGAATTTAATGCATACCTCTCCATACTCAAGTTATTATTTTAAATTATATTTTAATAATAAGCTCTGTTAAACATTTGACTTCAAGTCTTATCTTAAAGACCATCCCTGCTGTTTTTAAAATGATTTTGCTTCAATTTTGTTTAATTAATATTAGAATTTGCAGGAAAGGTAGTGCATATAAAAACACATTTTTTTGAAACTCCATATCTTCTAGCCAGACCAAACAGTCTTCCATTTTCCAACCTAATCTATGCACAGAGCAAAGGTGTGTGCCTTTTCAACAGTGAATTCTTACATCACCATGTCCACCTCTGCTTTCTCTGCCTCTCTCCAGAAACTTTCTGGTTCCAACCAAAGCCAAAGAGTTATAACCGCCTATTACCAGTCCACAGCCAGCTTCCTGGGCTCTATCTTGTCATGACAGTCTTTTTTGACAGCGTCAGTAAATTCCTTCCACTGTGGACTCCAACTATCAACAGTCCTAAAGAGGACAACCTGTAAATGCTAAGCCATCCTAAAGTGTAAAATCTAGGTCCATATCAAGAACTCCCAGTGATCAAATACCAGGATCCAAAGAGAAGCTTTGAGTCAAGATTTGGGGAGAAAGGGGAAATGCAGACATTCCTCTTCATAATTGAAGTCCATGGCTAACGTATGAAAAGATAGGTTGCAGATTACTAGGATCACGGAATGTAGCTGCTGTGTTTCAAACTCAAAACGACAGAGAGCACAGTTTCAAACATACACAACTGTATGTTCCAATGTCACAGTAAGAAGTAGATCATTTTTAAAGGGAAGCATGAATGATCAGGATTCAATCCAGAAGAAATCTTACCCACCACATTTTACTCAAGTGCCAGAGAACATGTTGATTGAATTGGAAGATTCTGCAGCATAAACTTCATAGAGAGTGCACCCAGCTCCTGATACATCATGCTGTATGAATGGAACCCAGTTTAATCAGATGATTTTCACAGAATGATGGTGTCTGAGAACTGTTATCATTCATTCATATTTTAAGTGGTGAGAGCTTCAGATGCAGGGTTTTTGCAAGTGTTGCTGTGAGCACAACAGGAGAAGCCACATTTACTGTGTTGGTGAGCGTCGTTGCAAAATAACAAAGAGCACCAGTGTTTATCTTTAGACAACAACACATAAAGGGTTTTGAGGGAGATTCAGTGAAGCTCGAATACCAGATCTCAATAGTCTCTCCACCAAAGCTTTTCTGGAAAAGAAGTAATGAAATGGTGGAATTCAATGCTGACCAAATAAACTTATAATATGATAGCTATGGATTAGTTACTTTACTGATAAAAGATGTAAAAAGAAAGATTCTGGTGTTGGTAGTTATTAAAGCTAAGTTAATGCGTGACCACACATAACAGATTAGATGGTATAGCCAGTGCAAATCAAACTCCTAAGCTGTTACGCGTTCAACCAACTTTCAGCAAATATTTAGCATTAAACAGGAAAAGTTTAGATGTGAAATAAACGTTTAACCCATAAGGAGAATTTCAGCATCTGGTAGCTCAGGCTGGAGTCTGTGAAAGTGAAAAACCTCAATAACTTTATCAACATTGGAAAACACATGAGTGATAAATTTGATTAAATTTTTGAAATAAATTCATAGCTGTTTTTAACAGAATATGGCTTTATTAGGTCATATAAATGATATGTGTGTGTGTTTTAATGTATATTTATTTTTTGACAGAGAGAGAGAGAGAGAGAGAGAGAGAGACAGTGTGAGTGGGAGAGGGACAGAGAGAGATGGAGACAGAATCTGAAGCAGGCTCCAGGCTCTGAGCTGTTAGCACAGAGCCCAATGTGTGGCTCAAATCTGTGGACCACAAGATCATGACTTGAGCTGAAGTCAGATGCCTAACCAGGTGAGACACCCAGGCACCCTGATGTATATGTATTTTATATGTATATGTTACACACATATAATTCACATATGTGTATATATACACACATATATACATATATTATTTATTCCTTGACTCTTAACATATTCTAGCTGCTGATCTGGTTTGTGAAGCCTACAGAAAATCTGAGTTTATAATTGAGTAGACTATTTAAAATGCGGACTTTTACCATTTAACTCATATGGATTTAACAGTTGTAGGTTATGAATTAATACCAACTTTTAAAATAAATTTAATGCTTATTATAGAATTTATTGGTACTGCTCTCTAAATACTATTTAACCTATTTTCTTTTATACTTACTGATATAGTATAGATTATCAGAGTGCTCCATAGTGTTATATAAAAAGAGAATAAAATTCTAAATATTTGAAACAAGCAGCATAACAAAAAACCCGACACATTTTTTCTTACACCAAAACAAATAGCTTTTATCTAAGTATTTTTTATAGGGAAAAGCAAGAAAAAGGTTAATTATGATTAATTTCATTCTTTTTTTTCAGTCTTTTGTCTCTTTTCAACTTTATTCCTGTTTCCTACTACTTTATTTTCCATCAGATTTATTTTTTTAACAAAATGTTTTTTAGAGAGCAGTATTAATTGGGTTAACTTTAAAGTTAAGAAAGATAAGGATGAATCCGAGGAGGAGAGTAGGTATAATTTCACAATCAACAAGGCATCATTTGAGTCTTAGATTTGCTAGCTTTTAAAGTATTCACATAAAGGGGTACTTGGATGGCTTAATAATTTAAGCATCTGACTTCAGCTCAGGTCATGATAACACCATCTGTGAGTTTGAACCCCACGTCAGGCTCTGTGCTGGCAGCTCGGAGCCTGGAGCTTGGAGCCTCCTTCTCTCTCTGCCCTTCTCCTACTCACACTCTGTCCCTTTCTCAAAAGTAAAACAAAAAAACATAAAAAATTTAAAATATTCACATCAAGATGCTAGCTTTTTCTTTTTTTGCAGAAGATGATATATTTTATTTGTTGAAATGAATATATGTACTTTTATTTAATTTCTAATTACTAATTCAGAATGATGAATAACCAACATAGCTATGTAGATTTTGACTATCAGAAGAGAAGATGAATAACATTTTAGTATTTAAAACATCAGGCATTATGATTACTTGCATTTATTATCTGACTCTTTCAAGAAAACCTTGTAAGATAAATTTCATCCCCACTTTACAGACAGAAAATTGAGACTTAGAAAACTCAAGTCACTTGTTCAATGGGATATATCTATAATTGGGAGAGCTAGGATTGTTTCCTAACTGACATGATTCAACACAATGTGATAACACTCAGTCTTCTTAAGACACATTTTTATGTTTATTTTTAAATTTTATTCATTTTGAAAGAGAAAAAGAGTGTGAATGGGAGAGGGGCAGAGAGAGAGAGAGAGAGAGAGAGAGAGAGAGAGAGAATCCCAAGCAGTGCAGAGCTCCACCTGGGTTGCGATCCCAGATACCATGAGTCATGAGCTGAGCTGAAATCAAGAGTCAGGCAGTCAACCAACTGAATTTTTGATCCATGGTAATAATTCCATTAGTATTTGAAATACTGTGCCTTAAAAAAGCATAGTATGAATTAAAGATCCATTGACTGCCGTGATTACAAACATTAGATATGAGGTACCTTTCGATTAAGGGTACACTTTCCTCTAGCTTATCTCTCAAGATACTAACTCACGTATTCTTGTTTTTCTTGAAATTTTGAATCCCTTCCATCCTATGCCAGGTATTATTTGCATTTATGATATTCATTTTCTTCTTTTTTATTAACATTGACCCATTTATTTATGGTTAGGGCAGCATTATGTATAAGCTTCCTGACCTCCCAGTTTTTCTTACACTTAGGCATGGCCTGTGATGTTGTCAATGAGATGTAAGCAGGAATTGTTAGAGGTGAGAAATCATTTTAAAGAGGACAAAATCAACTGGTTTGGATTTGCAGTTTTTGTAGTTAAAGATATTTGAGGAGCAAGATAAAACCTGTATCATAAAGCTGCCATATCACCCCTGAATTGACCTGAATACTTCCAATTGAATTAAAACAAGTTTCTATTTCATGAGAGTAAACCAGAAAAAAAAGTATTAGTAAATAGTGCATTCAATAGGATGAGAAACTGAAAAATCTATTTTATAATTTAAAAAAATCATAGTTATAAAAGATTTCACTGTGATTTAGTAAAGATGGTGTTAACCAGAGAGAAATGTTTTGTTATATTTTTATGATATGAGATAATAAAAGATTATCTCATATTCTTGAAAATGCTATTCATAATATTTAATAGGACTTGAAAGTAGCATAAGATGTGTATTAGAAAATACTTGAAGGGAATATGTAGATATTTAATTTCTTGAAACAATCCAGCCTTTGAAACTAATGTCAAAAGGATACAAGTTAGTTACTTTATTTAACAAAAAAGAACCAATAAAGCACTAATCACCATCATAAAATTAAACTGTGCAAAATATTACTTACCAATGGAGAAGCTATTCCAACATCTGCAGGAGCCTGAAACTATTAGAACACACAAGAGCGAATTTTGAACCACCATAGAAATAGAAGAAGCCATGACGATAACATCTTATACACTATCGGAAACATGGATGATGAGGTGAATCTCTAAAGCCTCCAGAAGAGACGCTGTACTATCAGAGAAAAAAACTGTGATCAGAGTTTCACAGCCGCTCTCTGAAGCCTAGCCAGCACTTAAAAATAACAGGAGTCTATTAGTCTGTTCTAGCAGCATAATCTTCATATTGTTTGAACCTATTGTCCTACAGGAAATACGAACAACAAGTCTCTGTTCTCAAAATAAACCATTTTGAAAATCATGGGCAATTATATGGTCTCTTGATTATATATTTTCAAGATTATATAAATCTGAATTTTCTATAAGAAGACTTTAAATGAATCTTATTGCCAGTGTTCACTCTAACTTTTTAAGCATGAGACTATTAAAGGACTATAAAACTTTTAAAAATATATTGTAAATTTTAGTTTAAAAATATTATCAAGGGTCATTTAAACTTGACCATTATCCTCTCACCAACAAGGCATTGATAAGTAGTCTCTAGCTTCTGCATGGACTAGTTGCTCAGTAGAGAATTACATACTGTTCTGAATGTAAATAAATCAAATAAACTTTTTGCCATTTGATTTTAGACCTTATATTTACTCTCTTTTCCACATGACAATCCACCACCACTTTTGAAGAGTTGTCATTCTCTCTCTGAAGACTTATTTCTCTTCTTTAGGCTAAAGTTTAAACAGCTACCTCAAGTATCTCTAAAATGAAGAGAGATTTTAATTTTTCCAGTAAAAAAGTGTCCCTTATTGAACAATATGCATTGTCATATTTTTTAATATGTCCTCTCCCACCTCTAAGACTAGAAAAACGATTTATGCTTACAGCTGATTTCTTGAAGCCAAATGTGGTATTTCCCATGAATCACTTTTTTTGGAAAAATTTTAATCCTTACACCTGGCTAGCACATAGAAAGCCTTCAATAAACGTTGCCAAGCAGAGAAGTGAATGTGTGAAGGAATTAAAAATAAGTTTTCTATGACCACCTCCAGATAAAACAAAGTTGGCTTTCCTTCATATTTGCAACCCTCTCAAAAGAGAGGAATATTTTAAATGACCCATTACAGAATTCTCCCTGAGAATATTGGGAATCTCAAAATATGTACTGTGGGGAGTATATTTTGTTTTAATCAGGATTGTCTTCATCTAGTCTTCCTTTTTTAGCTCTCTAATTCTGTTTATCCTTTTGGTTCCCTGCCATCACTTCAGGCATCTTATCTCTACATTATATTAATGCTACAGGAATACAACTTGCCCAAGTCAAAGTATTTAAAAAATCCATGTGTCTCCTTCTGAAGGCCATCTGTTTTTCATTAGGACTCAAACCCCACCAGACACTGCTTGTTATCTCCATTACAGCTTTATGAGTATTCTTTGGGCAGAATAGTCCAAAATGAAAGAGAGCTGAGGAATTTCTGTATTTTCTCTGTCATTTGTTGTTGTTGTTGTTGTTACAACATAGATCCCAAGCTGTAGGCAGATGAATTCCTTGTACTTCTGCTTTTCAGGCAAGTAGTCCATTGTACACTTTAGCTTAACAGATAATTTTCTTATATGTTAATTAAAATGGTCTATCTTGCATCAGAGACACGTCATCTCTTTCTGTATCTGTTCAAATTGCTCATCATTGATGTGATGCTATCACTGGATTCTCAACAATAGCAGGAAAATAGCATGTAGTCCCTGAGGCTTAGTCCTGTATTGTGACTTTATTTCTCCCTTCTTATTTCAAGTCAAATAGTCTTTAGTGTACTTCCCATCTCCTGTTTTGACGTACGTTAACATCACTTCTCATAAGTCCATTTTGTTTAGCATACTATCTCTTGGCTTCATTTCTTGTCTTAATCTCTTCTGACTTTGCTGATTTTCACTCAGCATGTATTAAGTATGTATCTTCAGGTTTTGTGTATATATGCAGGCAGTGACTGAGGAGATGGATTTATTTACTTTGTTTTACTCATTTAAGATTCTTGATTGAACATTGCATGCAAAAAATTACAAAATCATAGATATAAATATAAAAGTGATAAAATTCCTGGTATCAGTTGTCTATTAGGAGAGAGAAATTCTGAACAAGTGAAATATGAATGCTGCTGTCTTTTAAAAAGATGTCACCTTGCCGTTCTCAAACTTACTCTTATTTTCCTGACCTGTCTCAGGTTTAGTATAAACTTTTAAAATCATTCTATTCCTAGACTGAATTTGATGATCAGTTTCTGTGGTCTGATGGCATAATATAGCTAAGCTACTTATCATGAAATATCATAATATTTGGCTTGCTTGTCAATCATCCTTAGGGCCAGTGAGTTCCTGGAATACATATATACAACTCTAAATTCCCAGGGCTTAGAGTGCAGAGTAGATAATACATTACTTTTGAAGATGCAAATGATATGTCCTATATTAAATATTTGGAATACAAACCACTGAGAAGATGGATGGATTATTTTCCTTTGCACAATGTGTTTTTGTTTGCCTTTTAGTGCAATGAATTCTTCATTTAGGTAATGATTATACTTTTATTCATCCATATCAAATTTAAGAAATATTCTCTGCATTTGCAAAATAGAGATTTGTGCATTATTTATATTCTACTTCTGGAGTAGAACATGCTCTAATTGAATTAATCCTGAAATATTTTGTTATTCAATCTAATTATGATTTAAATGTGGTTCCTATGTCTATAATTACATAAGCCCTATTTGAAACCATCTGTATTGAATAGGCGGATATCGTGACTATCAGTTAAAGATGAATGGCAATCTCATATTAACATCCTCATATTAATTTCCATTTTTAAAAGAGTCTTCAAGCAATTCTCATAATGAGCACTTTAGATAAATACCAGGGCCTATCTTACTGAGTCCTGAAGTGTATGAATGTTCTCCCTTATTTTATATCCCACTTATGGCATCATTAAATTGTGGATCAAATTTAACATGTTGCTATGCATTTTTATTCATGGCTCTTGTGAAAGGTGCTTTTGTGATTTACTATCAATAAGGGTCCTTGAGATACCTGACAGGAGGCCCCCAGGACATCTCAAAGTCTACAGGTATAGAGATCCAGAATGGAAAGCTTCCAGATGAACAAATTAGTTTAAGTCTTTTGTGAATATAAATATAAGAAATATATTTTAATTTTTAAGATTTAGGGGCGTCTGGGTGACTCAGTCAGTTAAGCATCCAACTTCAGCTCAGATTATGATCTCCTGGTTGATGGGTTCAAGCCCCACATCAGGCTCTGGGCTGACAGCTGAGAGCCTGGAGCCTGCTTGGGATTCCGGGTCTCCCTCTCTCTCTCTGCTGCTTCCCAACTCGCACTCTGTCTCTTAAAAAAAAAAGATTTAATTGTATCCACTTAATGTAAGTAATGAGTGAAGTAAAATGATTCTTACTGATCCTAAAGTTCAATTGTGCCCCCAGATTTAAAAAATATTATTTTTAAAAATCTGGTGGGTTTTTCTTGCATCTAACTTCTTCAAATATTTAGGTTATATATCAAATATTATTGTTTGCAAAATAAAGCATTTGGATATCCTGAAGCTGTGAATGAATTTACCTGATTTCTTCCTTGCTACATTTGAAAATCAATAACTAAATCAAGACTGTAGAGAAAGGTAACTCAGGCTCTGTCAAGGCCAGCCCCTTAAGAAAGTCAATAGTATTTTAACAGAGAAGCTGTAAGAGAGCTAAATTACGCGTTAGATTAAGAAGAACTAATGTAAATAGATTGTTTACATGTCTAATTTCTTACCCAGCTCTGAACACAATGTTCCATCTAGCAGAAATGGGAGATCAAGTTTGAGGATAATTAAACATTTTCTGCTGCCAGATGACATGATCAATTCAAGGGATAAAGTGCTACAGAGCATTGTTCTCATCTTGAGATTTTCACAAATTTAAGAGACAATAAACTGGGGCAGAATTGTCTACATTTTTAGTTAGAAATAAACATTGGTATCATTACCTTTTGTGCCCTATATGCCTAGAATATAACAGTAATGTTGATACTACCGCTACTAACAAAAATAATTTTATTATACTGTAAGCGCTGATATGCTTCATCTCTTTTCTTTATAGCAGAATCACATGGATGCATATTTTGAGCTTATGACATTTTGCTTGATAAACTTGTAAGTGCAGCGATTTTTCATTCACATGATACATTTTAGCAATCTCATCTATTAGTAGGTTATATATTTTTATTTTTTGGAATAATACTGATATCTTTCTCCATTTTTTTCATCTAATATAGAATGTATTTTAAGACATTAAAGCAGTTTGGGGAAAAGAGACAGGTTTTATCGATAAGCATTCACAAACACTTCTCATATCATTTTCTATAAGTACTAACAAGTCCTTGTTGAACAGTCCTGATTCCCTTTACTCAATATTCTTTCACTTCCGCGGGGCACCTGGGAGGCTGATTCGGTTACCAACTTTGTTTGGCTCAAGTCATGATCTTGCAGTTCGTGGGTTGAAGCCCTGCATCTGGCTTTTGCTGACATCTCAGAGTCTTGAGCCTCCTTCACAGTCTGCCTTTCCGCCGCTTATGCTCTGTCTTTCAAAAATAAGTACATGTTAAAAAATTAGTAATAAAAAAATATTATTTCACTTCTACCAATTTCCCTTAAATCCTCAGCTGCCATATGCAGAGGCATGTGCATGCACACACACACACACATCCATATGTGTATAAACACATGTATATATACACATACACATACACATGTATGTGTATGTGTATATATAAAGACAAAATCCTTTAGGATAAAAAGGTAAAGTTTTAATTAAATTTTAACTATGAAATATCATATTCCATTTTATATTTACTAAGGAACATAATCACATTTTCAATCATATAACATGACAAGTATTGATATTATACAGTATATAATTTATTTTGAAAATGTTTTAAAATGTCTCTCAACCCACCAAATAAATTTTTTAACTAAATAAAATGTCAAATTAACAAGGATAAAAGTGGTTCTCACATCTATTTTTTATTGAATTGTATACAATTGCCAATATTTGATAACTTTTGACTTAAAAAATGGCACATTTACTTAAATATACAGATTTATATTTAAGAGAAATAATAAGCTTGAATTTACCATCATGAGACACTAGTAATTATGACTTAAAGGTGGTTTTCCATTTTCCAGAAGGTGTAATGTACACTTTATGCATTGCAGTGGAAATATGCTCCATGTCTCCTTTGCTCTGAAAGCTTTCCAACTTTTTTAAAATATGTAATTTATTATCAAGTTAGCTAACATACACTGTATACAGTTTTGGGGGGCTATTCCTGTGATTCGTCACTTACATACAACACCCAGTGCTCCTCCCAATAAGTGCCCTCGTCAGTGCCCATCACCCATTTCCCAAAAGTTTTTCCATCTAAAGAGAACTGTAAGTTATCATGTTCAGGTCATTTTCAGCTTTGATCTAGAAGAAAGAATTTGATCTGTGTAGTCAGGAAAGACTGGTCAGGATGATTTCTCTGCCATGTGTCTCCTGTGTCCTCCATAGTCTTCACCTGTCTGGTTTTTATTATCTCCATTATTTTTTTGTTTCTTTATTTATTTTGAAAGAGGAGGAGACAAAAAGAGAGAGAGGGAGAGGCAGAGATAGAGGGATGCAAAGAATTCCAGGCAAGCCTTATGCTGTCAGTGCAGAGCCCAACATAGGACTGATCCCATGAACTGTGAGATCATGGCCTAAGCTGAAACAAGGATTGGACACTTAACTGCGCTACTCAGGCGCCCTCCATTATTTCTTAAAAAGAAACACCAGAACCTTCCTCTGGGATTAAAATGAGTAATATATACAGTGACTAGTCCTGTGCCCTGGATCGTGTAAGGACACCCTCCCGTTGACTAATTTTTAAACACTGAATGTGTCCTTGAGGTAGGGCATGTCTTCTATCCTACTTTGTTTTGATAAGTTAGAAATGCTCTGGATATGGCTTTCTTTGTCTGTTTTCTTTACAATCAGATACAGTTAGCATTTTCTATACAGTCTTTTTTGTTTGTTTGGTTTTTGTTAAACTTCTTCTTTACTAAGAGTGATGGATGTAGAATAAAGAAAGACCAAAATGACAGTGCTGCAACCAACAAAATGAGACTTACATTACAAATCCAGCCCCGGAGATGAGTGGGGATGAGCCACACACGTTTCAGACTTTGGAGAAGGTGGATCTGGAATCCTTTTGTGCTGAAGTTTTGGGGAAATCTTAGTCTTCCTCTACCTAGAGTCATAAACTGTAATGTCTATTTTGTAATAAAAATATTTCCACCATTTTTTATTCCTACCACTAATAGCAAATAATGAATGATCACTAAATGCTGATTCTGTTATCTCATTTAATCACTGCAACAATCTTATGAGTTAATTATATTATCATTTTTGAAATGCAGGAATAGAAGTTTAGAGAATTTAAATTAGTGACAGCATCAGAATTTTTGCCCAGGGTTGCCTGACATCATAGTAGCAAGCACACGGTCAGCATGTCATATTTGCTTTCTTATTACAACATCTCGATCATATATGAAGAAAGGATATTTCTCCTTTAGGGAAGCTGACAAATTTATCAGCAAAGACCTTTTATTTAAGTTTTATTAATTCTTGTGGAACTTGTTTTAAAATTAAATGTATGCAGGGTCTACATTTTCATATCCAAGAAAAAGAATGAATGTGAATGTTACTTAGAAAGGGAGGTATAAAACAGACAATCTGTTTAACCTTAATCCATTTTACTTAAAAAGAATTTTACTAAAGATATGGAGATACAACTAGGTTTATCATCAAAGAAAATTGTTCCATGTTTTTAGTCTGTCCTGCCAGATAGATTTCTAAAAAACAGCTGGTACTGAAACGACTCTCCATAAATGCAACCGAACAGCCTCCTGCTTTGTAACTCTGCCTACTGCTCAGTCTCGAAGCCTTGCGTCTAACATTCAGTCTATATTATTTATTTTTATTAGTAATTATACCAGTATAATCATTAGAATTTAGAATTTAGCTGATAGAGTCCCCCTTCAAAAACTATATAATAATATATCTAATTACATATCTATATCTCTATATCTAGTGTCCTAGAAATTAATTTGAATATGTGATCCAATGCCCCCCGGTTATTTGAGCCACCAGGATCAGTGGGGTTATTAGACTGTTGCCAAGTCCTGACACAGTGGGGAGAAAAAGGGTTTCTTCCCTGGGCTAACTCGAGTTGTTCTTTAAAAGAGTTCTTCTTGAAGAAACTCTAGGCCAATGAGCCCTGGCCTACTCTGTACTTGTGAGTCAATCTTGAGAGAGAGGGTGGTCTGCCCCCATGCCAACTGAAAAGAAGTAAGCTGCATTGTGAGGATGCAGATAGGCATGATTCAGCCATTTGTTTGCTGTGTTCCTCAATTTCCTCATTTATGACGTGATGAAAATAGCATTCACATTACAAGAGTATTGTGAGCAGAGATAGATAAGAAAAATAGCAATTTTAGTGAATAGATAACGCATACCACATATTGTGTTTTTACATGGCTTCTCACATTTTGTAACACCCCGCATTTGGTAAGTACGGTAATAACCCACTTTAATGAACAAAGAAGCTAAAGATCTGAGAGACTAGTCTTTGTCCATGGTCACATGCTAGGGAGTAACAGAGGTAGGATCTACACCCATGTCTTTAAGCTTTAGATCTAAAGCTAATGTTTCTCATGGCTCTGCAGGATAGTGTATAGGACAGCTTAACTTGTTATGATATAACACTGAGAACAAAGACTGCATTCCTCACAGAGGAGAAAGGATAACAATATTCATGTTGACAGTGAGGAGACTGAAATGTCTGTCAGGGCTGGAGTCAGGTACAGAGACCATTGGATTCCTTGCCCAAGAAATTATGGCTCAGGGAAAAAGTTTAGAAGTGTAATTTTGGGGCAGTGGCTACCTAAATCTCTGTATAATTTATTTACAGTACCCACTTTTAAATTTAATTTAATTCACTTTTAAAGCTTTAATGTAAGCATCAGCTATTTTGAGAGAGGGTGCATTATTTAAAAACAATGCAAGGCAATTTGTTTATATTATTAAATAGCTGGCACCAGGAACAGTTATGCCCTTTATCTCTGTACATGTCTGTTAACCTAAGAAGTTCAGACTCCTATTCTAGTTCCCATCTTTATGTAGCTCTGAGGAACTTGTTTTCAGACTCCAACTCCCATAATGTCTAACTTCTAGAACACACTTCTGTGCTTTCTGGAAGTCATGAGCTTTTAGACATAACTAAAACTCCTAAGACTCTTCCCTAAAAATAGACATTGTCTCCTTTTGTTAATGTTTACTCATTTTTGAAAGAGAGCTCAGGTGAGCCGGGCAAGGGCAGAGAGAGATGAGCACGGTGGATTTGAAGCAGGTTTTGAGCTGACAGCATCTAGCAAGGTGTGGGGCTTCAACTCACGAACTGTGATATCATGACCTGAGCCAAAGTCAGACTCAACTGAGCCACCCAGGTACCTTGACAGTATGCTGCCTCCTTATGTTAAGTGGTTTTGTTACTGCTTTTTGTTTCTCCGTATCCCTCTAACCTCTGGATGAGAGACCTTTTAATTCCTCGTTGATGCCTCAAAGCCATTCTCCATCTCTCCTCTCTCAAAAACAGAACAAAACCACTTCAGCTTTGCATCTCCTGCCATCAACTATAAACTTACTATCCACGTTGGGATTATTTTCACTTCTTTCCAGCTAGGTCACCATCATTATTTTCAACACTAGCCCTGTTGTGAATCTTAGTGCTTTTAAAGTCCTGCCACGTATGTAGCTGATTCTTTCTCTGGTCTCTCATTTCCCCAAATGTTTTCAAATTCCATGCTACTTCAACCATTCATTCCCATATGTTAGGTTTTTCTACTCTGGTTGTAAATTTGAATCATCTGGGAACACTTAAAAATACAAAAGCTCAGGACTCACCCTAGAGTTTTGTGATCTGCTTTAATTTTGTTACAGTTTACAAAAGAATCAAGAATCACTGTCATTCACATTATCACAGCCAATTATTACTAGCACATGAAGTTCACAGTCAGGAATCCTGTTCTTCAAACAACCTCTTTATTCCAGCATACTTACTCTAATGCCCTGATTTAAACAATCTTTTGACTTCCATCAAGATCAACCTTTCATTAATACTGCTAATTTTTATTGTCCTTCACAAAGCTGATGTCTTTGCTTCATTCCTTACAAGATAAAACTCCCTGGTTCATGATTAAAATGTTTTTTTCCTGTCTAACCTCAATTTCCTTTCCTTTCTTTCATTTCATGTCAGTATCTGCAAAACCTCAACTCTAGTTATTTTCCTGTTCCCTCTACTTTGTGAATGAAATGGCCCAACTGAACATGGCCGGTGAAAATCACAGTTGTCTCATTTAAAATTCATGACCACTAACCTAAGTTCCATAAGACCAGAAATCTCTTTTATTTACTGTGGTATCACAAAAGCCTGGAGGAGCACTTAGAATATAGAAGGAGCACAATAAATATTTTTCAAATAAATGTTGAAGTGTCAAATTGTCCATTAGTATAGCCCAGCAAACCTGTTGTTTACATTGCCTGATGTGTCTTACCTTATTCTTTTCCCTCAAAATACCAACAATTTCTTTCCATCCTAACTTTCAGCTAATGAGTTTGCTTGTTATGTCTCTTAAAAAAATAGGACAACTGTAAAAGAACATAAACTCTCACTACTTCTAATCCAATAATGCAATGCATAATTAACACAATGATGGTTAAGAAAGAATGTACTTGAAGCTATATAAGAAAATCTCATGGGGGCGCCTGGGTGGCTCAGTCGGTTGAGAGTTTGGCTTCAGTTCAGGTGATGATCTCACAGTTCATGGGTTTGAGCCCCACGTCAGGCTCTGTGCTGACAGCTCAGAGCCTGGACCCTGTCTTCAGATTTTGTGTCACCCTCTCTCTCTGACCCTCCCCTGCTCATGCTGTCTCTTGTCTCTCAAAAATAAATAAAACATTAAAAAAAAAGAAAATCTGATGGAGTTAACAATATAAAACTTTTAAAATATGGGGAATATATTTTAAAAAATGAATAAAAACAAAATGAAAACTTGAAATACATTTGCCATATGTGTAAAAAGTTACATAAACTTACACAAAAGCCTTTGGAAATTATTGTTCCCCATAGAAATAATAAACAAAAACTATAGGTGAAAAATGCCAGTTATTTGACCTCACTAATAACCAATGTAAGTTTAAATGTTTATCTCCATCATTTTGGTAATAATTAAAAATTGAAGAAAATGCTATTTTTACAGGAAAATCAGCCTCTGAAAATGCCCAGACAAGACAATGTTAAACATGCTCCAGGTATGAGAGCAGTTCAGAAATCCCAGAGTATACTAATTGAAGGAGACAGGTCATTTAGGCCATTACAGGCTAAGAGTTTGGATTTACTTAGATGTGAAATGGGAATAACTTTGTACTTCTAACCAGGCAAGTGATAGAATTTGTTTAAACCTTTGAAAGACCACTGTGGGTGTGGTGAGGGGATCATACAAGGCAGCAGAAGCACAGTGACTAAGTGGTTTCAACATTGTAGTATGCGAGAGATCATTAAGTCCTGGGCCAGCATGGTGGCTGCAAATATGGAAGAGAAGACTTGAGAACCACTGGGGGAGCCAAAGTTTCAGAAATTGCTGTTGGAGTATTGTACTGAATGACAGTGCCTCATGTACTCTCACAGTGGTCGATATATTGGGATATGAAAGAAACTTGAACTTCAGTGTCCTTCACTTAGCTCCCTTCAGATGCACTGAGATGGCCCTGACAATGTGTTCTCATGGCAGTGCTTCTGTAAAAATATTTTAACTATGGTTCCATCCACTGTCATTCTGCTCAGACTCCCCTCTCCTAATTCTCCTTATATTGGGTGTCACCAAGATGGCCTTAAAGTTCCCTTAGGATTGATTAAACATTAGACGGGTTTCTTTCTGACGCTAGGCACCAAACTACCTATTGCTAGATCTTTGCTTTGTAACATTTGTAATTGTAAATTTTTTTCTCAGCCCCCCCCCTTTTTTTTTAGAAATAAATCTCTTTAAAAACCTCTTGTAAGTTTTACAACCCAGGAATGTTTGTCTCAAGGACATGGGATTCAACTCTCTATAGAATAAGATCATGAAGATACTGAAACTGTTTCCTAATCTTTGTAGGATTGGAGCCTAGTTTTTTAGGTGGGAGCCCAATTTTTATGGGCATCTTGCTCCAAGTTCTAAAACTACCTCTTATCATGAAGATGTGAGAAAATTTACTTTGTCTTTGAGTAAGGCCAGTTACCAAGCACAGATGACGTCTGATCCTTCCCCTCCTAGCTATTAAAAGCCCCTCCACCTTTTGTTTCAATGGCTTTGAGTTCAGATTGTATTTTGATCTCTCTCATTTACTACTATAGCTTAAATAAAGTTTTCCATTCCTGTTTAACTTTGCTTGGTGCACTTTTTGTTTTGACAGATGCCTGGAGTAACTGTCCATAGTAACTGCGGTCACTATGGGAATCCAATTAAAGTTAAATAGGGGATACAAATTAGGTCTGGTGTGTGTGTGTGTGTGTGTGTGTGTGTGTGTGTGTGAGAGAGAGAGAGAGAGAGAGAGAGAGAGACATTGCAAGCCTTTCTGTGGATATTTTAGTTATTGCCAGCAAATTTTCACGAGTTAATATGGAGAGCACAAAAATTAAACCTTAATTTGTCTGATATACATGCTAATGATCTTAGAAACACATAATATCATCTGTATCAGTTTTTATTTTAGAACATTCTGGTTGATCCTAGTCACTCACAGAATTTACCACCGTGACTCTCTCTCCTTATCTGGCTCTAGACATGTTTTTCCCTCCTTTTGCCCACTTAATGCCCCACCCATACACTGCAGTCTCCCTCACTTTTAAATAAGACTTTAATCAACAAACAGTGGTTACTTCAAAAAACATCTAACACAAAACATTGGAGGAGAAAGCAAAAAAAATCTGAAATCTTAAGGTTCATACGTGAAAGAAGCTCAAAAGAGATTTAAGCAAGTGGAGTGCCTAGATGACACAGTAAGGTAAGCACCCAACTCTTGATCTTGGCTCAGGTCATGATCTCAGAATTCGTGGGTTCCAGCCCTGGATTGGACTCTGTGTTGATGGTGTGGAGCCTGCCTGGGATTCTGTCTCTTCATCTCTCTGCCCCTCCCCATCTCCCCCCTCTTAAAATAAATTTTAAAAACTTAAAAGAGAGAGAATTAGGCAGATTTGGACACAATCCTAGAATATATGTAACATTCCCAATAACAAGTTTGAAGCAAAAATAAACTTATCTAAATAATAATAAGAATCTTCATCAGCCATGCTAGAAGAAAGACTGGATTATATTTTTATTCCTATGTTGACAATAATATTAAAAGATTATTTTCATTTAAGAAAGACAACCAGAAATAATAAAATGTAAGAAAGAAGTATTATAAAGATAGTTATTTGGTAACTAAGTCTTATTTAAAAGTGAGGGAGACTGCAGTGTATGGGTGGGGCATTAAGTGGGCAAAAGGAGGGAAAAAACATATCTAGAGCCAGATAAGGAGAGAGAGTCACAGTGGTAAATTCTGTGAGTGATATTTTTTCTGGATTTTGAGATCTAGCTGTATTTGTAATTTTCTACAGTTTGCTATCTGTTGTGATTTATATAGCCAATTTTAGATTTAATTTAACAGCTGTAAATATGCATATTTTTCTTACAGAGGAGACATCAGATATTCTAAGTTTCAAAACCTGGATTTTTCCTCTAAAGCAGTCTGTTTTAGGATGTCAGGTAACACTTCATAAATATGTTTCATTAAAGAAACAGGCCATTTATAAAAAGGAAATGGAGAAGGTTTCTGACACTTCAGTAGGACATGATGTTATGTATTTAATCTAATGAAGCTGTTCAGAGAGCAGATATGGTTTAGGATCGATGAAGGTGGGCCTGAGGGATAACTGGTTGTGGCAGGACTGCAGGGGGCTGTTAAGTATCTGAGGATGCAGTGCAACTGAGGCTGGCATGTAAGATGAGACTGTGAAGGCTGGACTCCAAATCTAGGATGAAAGAGTAAGAGTCTGCAGGGTCGCCTGCATGGCTCAGTTAGATAAACGTCAGGCTCTTGATTCCAGATCAGGCCCTGATCTCGACAGTTGGCGGGATCCAGCCAGATCGGGCTCTGTGCTGACAGCAATGAGCCTGCTGGGGATTCTCTCTCTCCTACCCTCTCTCTGCCCCTCCCCTCAAGTGTACACCCATGTGTGCTTTCCCTTCCTCTCTTTCAAATTAAATAAACATTTTTTAAAAAGAGTCTGTAATAAGGACTTCCTGGGAATATGGGGGGGGACCACAATGTATGTGAAATTATTTATTACTTGGGTCATTATGGTGGTTTAATGCTGGCACTGGATAATATAATATTGCATATATTCATCCCTTTGTGACCTGAGAAAAGCTAAACCCAACTCCAATACAAATAAATGATGACTTTCTAGAAGTTTGTTCTGTTAAAAAAATGCAGTTTGTGATGGTCAAAGTAGTGAAAGCAGTGGGTATTAGGAAAAACTTGGAAACAAAAGCATCATGTTCAGAAACCATATCTATCTTTAAATTTCAATCATTTCCCAGTTTACATATTTCCCTGTAGCTCATTTTACTTCCATTCTGGGACAGTTCTAGGGGTAAAAACAAAGGCCCCAAAGATAATGTCATTCTGGACATTTATTGACCATCATTCTGTTTGATCAAGAGAAAAACTAACTCAAATTTTATAATATAGTAATAATAATCACAGCAAGAGAAGGAAGACTGCGGAGAAAATTAAATGATTCTGAGAAAACTCATTATAATTATATTTAAAGAAGATTAAATTTCCACAAGTTAAAGTGTTTATAGAACAGACTTTATTGTCTTCACTGTCCCTGATACTATAGTGGCAAATAATTATCCTCAATTTTTAATATATATTAAATTTAAGAGCAAGTGCCATTCATAGCATGCTTTGTTTCATGTACAAAATAGCTCCATATCTTTTAAATAGTCATTTGGATATTTGTACTTTGGTAATTTAGACAATTTATATTGTGAAAAGAAACTTTAGTTTTTAATAAACAGCACTCAGAATCTTAAAAGGGATCTTAATGTATGGATACATGTTGATTCATTTTCTTTATTAGCACATATTATTCCACTCAGTTTTTATTGGTTGAGAAAAGCCTTGTTTTATCTGAAAATCATAAATTGTTCTCAAATTAATAACTGATTTTGACTAAGAGTTACATTCTTTGGAGCATCTTTGCAAACCTTGTATTGCATATTGAATTTATTGTTTAGTTGTATAAATTACTATTGGAATATAAATAGATATGTTTGTATATAAGCTTAGAGAATTACATCCATCTGAATCTGTATGCTGTTCTATAATAGTTGTAAGCCACTGTACCAAATTCTGAGAGGCACCAGAAAGAAATATGTATGTGAGAAGTGGTCAGGGATCTAGAAAAGTTGAACAACCCTCTCAGTCTATTTTTTTTAATATTTTCACTTTTGTTTTATTTGGGTATAAAAACTGTTACCATTTGAATTGTGCCCCCCACCCAAAAGAATGTCCCAGTACCTCATACCTGACAATAGCTCTATTTGGAAATAGGATCACTAAAGATAAAATTTGTTCAGATACAGTCAGTCATCTTGGAGTAGAGTGGAGTGAACCCTAATCCAATACTTTGATTTTGGACTTCTGGCCTCCAGACTGTCTGATAATAAATTTCTGTTGTTTAAGTCAGCCAGTTTGTGGTATTTTGTTACAGTCTACCTAAAAACTAACAAACAAACAACAACAACAAAAACCTAATAAAGATTTTGGTACCAATAAGTGGACTACTGCTGTAAGAAACACATAAAAATGTAGAAGTGGGTTGGAAATGGATCATAAATAGAGGCAAGAGTAATTTTTAGGTGCATGATAGAAAATAGAAAATACAAGATCACCTTGAAAAGACTGTTGGTAGAAATGTAGACATTAAAGGTGATTCTGCCGAAGGGTCATATAGAAATGAAGAAGGTGCTCTTGGAAACTGGAGGAAAAGTTACTCTTGTTTTATAAAGTGGCAGAAAACCTTTAAGTAGTAAATGTGGATACTTAGCTGAGAAAATTTCCAAGGAAAAATATGAAGACACAGCCTGGATTTTTCTTGCCTCAAAATAGTAAAATGCAAGAAGAAAAGGATAAATTGAAGAAGGAAGTGCTGAGCAAAAATAAATCAGCCCTTGATAATTTGGGAAATTCTTAGCCTATTCAGATATTGTGCTCTGGCAACAGTGTAGAGTTGGACTGGGAAGCAGTGTCCTAAAGAGATTAGGCATGTGATTATGAAATTATGAATACAATCAACAGTCTCAGGAGAAGTAAGGCATAGAGATGTGGTTATCTAGGAAAGACCTGTCAGGTGACAAACTTGGGATCTCATAAATTGCACAGGAGGCTGACAAAATTTTGAGAATTTTTTACCAGCAGAAACTCTGCCAACCTGGATTGCGTGAAACAGATGGGATAAAATTCAGGAAGAATAAAACCCAACACAGAAGAGGTTGGGTTCACAGGTCCTCCTAGGTTACAGTTGAGCTGCTGCCCAGGGCAAAAGGGCGGGGCCACCCCTGCCTGCCCAAAGAAGAGAGAATTTAGCCCCTGTTGTTGTTTAGCCTTAAAACCTAGTAGAATTTACCCTGCTCTGTTGCCAATTTGCCTTGAAACAGTGATCTTTTTTTCTTCCTTCTAATTTCTCCTTTGGGAATGGAAATGTCGACTGTATGGAGATAATTGATTTCCTGGTTTCACATGTCCATAAATGGAATAGGATTTTGTCCCAGGATGGAACATGCAATGCATCTCATCCATACCCGATTTAGATGATATTTGGATAAAATTTTAGAGCTGATGTTGGCTTGGGTTAAGAATTTTGGGGGTGTGGGATTGGGTGAATATATTTTGCATGTGGAAAAGACATGAATTTTGGGAGGTGAGAGGTGTTCTCTTGAATTGTGTGCCTCTTCCCAAAACAGATATCTTAAAATCCTAACCTGAAGTACCTCAGAATATGACCTCAGAATATAAATAATATAATTATTTAATTATCATTAATTTACATTAAGATAGTTGCAGATGTATTCAATTAAGATAAGATCATACTGGGGTAGGATGGGATGCTGATTGGGTATGACTAACATCCTTATAAGATAATGGCTATGTGAGGATAGAGTCACATAGGGAGAACATCATATGATAATAAAGGCTTTCCTAATGCAGTGGCAAATGGAGGAATGACAAAAATTGTGATGAGCCAGAAGCTGGAAGAGGCCAGGCAGGATTCCTCCATAGCTTTGAGAAGAACATGGCCCTTCTAATACCTTGATTTGGACTTACGGCATTCAGAGTTGTGAGGCAATTAATTTCTCTGTGAAGCCACCCAATTTGTTGTCCTTTGTCAAGAAACCCTTGGAAATTCATATAGAATCTATTCTCTTCTGTTACATATATCTTAAAAAATGTATTAGCACAAGGAAGATGACTCATTCCAATCAACAACTGGTCTTCATGGTAGAAAGTGACAGAAACAGATGTAGAGCATGGTAACCAAAAGAGCAAGTGCCCTGTCTAAAAGATAAAACCTTTATTTACCTTATCGCACATGGAGGTTTGGGTGTAGACTTTCCAATTTGTCAAGAAAAATTTAAAAATTTGAATTTTTAAATGATGTTTCTTTAATTATAGGTTATCAGGTGCAAAAACCATTCAGCATATTAAACAAAGACTCAGTGAATATCTAGGTCACAGATCATCGATTGGCAGTCTATAAAACTGGTGTTTAAGGAGTAGATAGTAAACATAGCTCTAGACCATGTCTGTGGCTGTTACAATTTGCTTGTGTTATACAACTGTGATAATTTTTGGCAATCCTTTAAGTGTGCCAAAAAAATTCTACCATTTTAATCTTCAATCAGTGCAACCCAAAGGAATAGAAAGGCAGAGCATCACTTCACCTTGCCTAATGTTCTGGTACCTGTCTTCATTATTCCAGACTCATGTAATTCTTGTGCTTTGGTCATTAAAATGCTTTTATCATAATTTAAAAATCCTGTTCAGCTGATGGAAGCAAGATACATGAAAAAGTAACAGTTTATTAGCTATCAGAGTCTTCTGGATGATAAATTCAGCACTTAATTGTTCTTGTTTAAAGAAAGGTTCAACAATATATATATATATATATATACGTATATATATATATATATATATACGTATATATATATATATATTTCTGAGCAATGATGCCTAAATCAGGGATTACACTATTAGACACATGGGTTAGATTTCAGTAATTTTGGTGTCATTTCTCTCTGTAGTCTGATAGTTCCTTTAATTTTCAGAACTGTGTGCTACAACTCCAGAAATAAATATTGAAAGCCCCATCTAGACAGAAGGTGGTCATAACATTATGTTTCTATTGAACACTACCTGCTCTCCATTGAACCCTCATTTATAGTCATCATGGCTGGTGATTTCCAATTAAAAATTACTTGATGCATTTTCTTTGACTCTAGACAGAAAACCTCTTTTTTTCTAATAAGATAAAATACATAGTGGTTGGCAATATGATTTTCAGCAAGGGGGTAAGGTTTATAAAGAGTAAATTTGTAAATTTACTCAAGCAATTAATATGCAAAGCAGCTATAGAAATGGAAGTTTAAATACTAATTCAATTTTCTTATTTTGATTGTTAAGGGAAAACCCTTTCACAGCAGCAGCATTTCATTTGTTTTGGTCTTAAATCCATTATTCTAATAAATCAGCTTTTACTCATGTGAATATTGATTTGGGCTTTGTTTTTTAAAAAGAGAAAATGCACTTAATCGAGAAAACGAGAGAATTTACAACCCCTAGAAAAGGAGAGAAAAATAAATGAACAGAATATAAAACCAAGTTGCAGTGCAAAAGCCATTTACACTATGGTTGAAAAATACTTTGTAAATGAAAACATACCATTTATAACACCTGTAAAAAAAGAACAACATTTGTAGAAACCATTTGCTGTGCCTTAATACTTCCTGGAGGAGGAGGGTTTATGGATTTTCTCAGAAGGTGCCAGCTCCTCTCTGTCTGTCCTGCTATAAACTTTTGATAATTAATAGGTTGTCAACCATGCCTCTAAAACTTCCATGCTCCTAGTTCCCATGAGTACCAACCAATATAATCCTTCTATTTCAAAGACCCATATCCATACCATAAAAAAGCCAGGCTTACTTGCCTGCATGCTGGTCTCTGATTATCAGCACTTCTAAAATTATTTTTGGAACACAATTTACAAATAGTATTTGATTTTGATGCAAAAGCATATCCATGGAAATATTTTTCTAAAAATTAGTGCTTATGTATACTATGGGTTCATGCTTATGACAAAGCATGAATGTATCTACTTTACAAACACAATAGAAGGCATCTTTCTCAGAATTCTCTAGATCTACTTACTTTCCATGTTGACACTTCCCAACCCACCTCAGAGTAGAGCTGTCTCTAAAGAACAGCTGCAAACCTAAAGTGTTTCCAGGGACTGACTTCTAGCATCCACCAGTGCCTACCACAGGGGAATCTAGGGGGTCATTGTGCCCTGCCTAACTTCTCAGTCATACAGAGCTTACATTTCAGATTTTTGACAGATTCTCTGAATGCAGCTCAACTCTGCTTGTGTGCTTAGGTTTGCATGGCATTATGTAAACATTCAAATATATAAATATATGCATGATAATACTTTATAGCCTTCAAAAAGAGACAGGACAGAAGGGAGGGAGGAAGGAAGGACATGGCCTCTAGATTGATCTCTAGATTCCTTGCTTTATTAATCTTCTGTTGGATATTTTGTTTGGAATCAATATTTGATTTTTATTGTTTTGGTTACATACCCACAGACTCCCTCCTTTCCCAACCACTTTGGATTGATATGTACGTGTCTAGGTAATCTATCTGAATTCTTGGAGGAATTACTTTCCAAGATATTACCTCTCAGAAATATATCCATTTGGTTACTCAAAGCAGCATCTCATGAACATGCATCAGGCAATTCTCTTATATTCTAAATAGGCTTTCAAGAAACTTCTTAAGTCCATGAGCACTTTCATCCTTAGACAGGAATGGAGCTAACACTCCTTAAGAAATAAGCAAAATCAAAGTATAAATAAAATTTCACTTTAGAGGCATTTGGGTGGCTCAGTCGATTACACATCCAAATCTTTTGTTTTTAAAGTTTATTTCCTTACTCCTGAAGGAGAGGGAGAGCGAGCGTGAGAGCAAGTGCGAGCAGGAAGGAGGAGCAGAGCGAATCCTAAGCAGACTCCACACTGGCAATACAGAGCCCAGTGAAGGGCTCAAACTCACAAACTGTGAGGAACCATGAGATCATGACCTGAGTCAAACCCAAGAGTCTGATGCAAATTGTCTGAGCCACCCAGGTGCTCCAAAGCATCCAGCTCTTGATCTTAGCTCAAGATCCCTGAGGTTGTGAGTTTAAGCCCCACGTCAGGCTCTGTGGGTGCATCGTAAAAAATAATAATAATGAATAATCAAGAATTTTAGTTTAGAGAACTATCATTCTATCTGAAAAAAATAAAGCAGGAAAATTATCAAAATTTCATAAATTCTTAAATGATTAAGAAAATTAAAAGTGCTTCATTTTGGGGTGCCTGGGTGGCTTAGTTAGTTGTGCACCAGACTTCAGCTCAAGTTATGATCTCATGGTCTGTGAATATGAGTCCCGCAGAGGGCATTGTACTTACAACTCAGAGCCTGGAGCCTGCTTCAGAGTCTGTGTCTCCTTTTCTCTCTATTCCTCCCCTGCTCAGGCTCTGCCTTTCTCTCTCTATCTCAAAAATAAATATTGTTTTAAAAAGTGCTTCGTGCTGTGAAAGCACCGAAAAATTTTGTCCCATCAAGTTATAGCTTATTCTTTGGGGGATTCAGATATAAATGTGGAGAAACAAACAGTGGAACCATGCTGTGGATGTAACCCTCAACATGTGGCATTACTGATCTGTTTCAAGTGTCAATTATTCCATGGGCTATAGAAATATCTGCTTGGGTACCTTCACAAGGCAAATACATGTAGAAGTTACAGGTTAAATAACTGAGATCAGTTACCATTATAAGTTAATCAGTAACTTTTGTTCCACTTCCATTGACTTTAATGAATATGGACTACAATGCAAAGTGAGCAACTTGTGATAAGATAAGACCATAAAAAAAACACAAATAATTATGCAATGGGATATAACTCAAAATGTGAACATAAGGCATAATTACATCTCAAGGTATTTTCCAGGCTTGATATGAACTACAGTGCTTCTAAACCCAAGGAAGGTGATTAATATGTTTTACATGATAACCTTAAAACCCACGGTAGCCTCATTTCAAAGATAAGAAATGCAATTATTAGAAGTAAATATTATCCCCAGAGATAAAGAGGATGGCTAGGCTGTATGGAGGGCTGCAAAGGCTGCACAAGAATTTTAGAAGAATTTTAGTGTAAGATTTTTAAGTATGGATTTAATTGATTTGGTGTTAGAGGTTACACCTTCCCATTAAATTGAACTGTGGCTCACATCCATATAAAAGTAAAAATCCTGCAAAAATTGCTTCATTAACAGCCTAGAATTCCACCCTTAAGAACTTCCCTTCCCACAACCCCCATCGTGATGACGCACCACCATACACAGTCATCTTAGGTTTTAGGGTTCACTTGCAGAGAAAACTCTTCAGTGTCCATCTTGTAAATCTCCTCTAGTTCCCTTTTTACAAATCTTTCCATCTTATTTAGAGCATCTCTCCTGCCTCTAGGCTTTAAAATGCTCTTGGGGTAGGAGTAGAACACTATATAGACAAGTTTTTTTCTGAAAGAAAAGTCCTTGAAGTTTTGTAAGCAATTTTCCTACTTGTTTGCGCAGATTTATCCTTTACTATTACTAAGGAATATAAGTCACAAAGAAATAAATAAAATAAAATAAAATAAAATGAAGTGATTAAGTTCTTTTTGTACATTTAGCGTTTGTCTACAATCATGTCCATTTCCACTGCTCTATATAATCTGTAAACATTAAGTAATAATTGTGATTAAATTGGATTTTGTGAACCTACAATTAAAGAAGTGATGTAGTTTCCTTGTTAGAGAAAGGGTAAGTGGTTAACAAACTGTAATTTCTAGACTGCTTGAAATATGTTTATTTATAATGTATGTATTTTGCATCACTAACACATTTAACCCTTTGAAAAACTCCTCATTTCCCCTACCCTCAGTCTCTGGCAACTATCATTCTACTCTGTGCTTCTGTGAGTTTGAATATTAGATGCTTCATATAAGTGGGCTCATTCCATATTTGTCCTATGACTGGATTACTTCATATAACATAATGTCCTTCAGGTTTATCCAGGTTGTCTCATAAGGCAGGATTTCCTTTTTTTTAATTTTTTTAGGGCTGAATGATATTCCATTGTATGTATACTGTATGTATGTACTATATCTTTATCCATTCATCCACTTAAGTTGTTTCCATATCTTGACTATTGTGAATAATCCTACAGTACACATGGGAATGCAGATACCACTTAGTGTCTATAGTTAATAGTACTGTATTGTACACTGAAAATTTTGTTCAAGTCAAGTGTCCTCACCACAAAGCAAACAAGCAAGTAAATAAACACTAAGGAGCAGAAGGAAATTTTTGTAGGTGATGGATAAGTTTATATCCATGGCTTTATAAGTGTATGCATGGCTTTATAAGTGTATGCATATGTTCAAAATACCAAATTGTATACACTAAATATGTGCATTTTTGCATGAATTTATATACCTCAACAACAATGATAAAAATAGATATATTTAATGCAACATGTTATCTATTGCTTGTATATTGGACAACTCTAAAATCTTTTGAAAGCTTTCAGTGACCTATCCCTTACCCAGTCCTTAAGAACAAACTGATGGGTGCCAGAATGGAAGTGAATGGGAGGGTGGGTGAAATAGGTGATGAAGATTAAGGAGTGCACTTGTGATAAGCATCAGGTGTTATATGGAAGTGTTGAATCACTATATTGTACAACTAAAAGTAATATTATCCTGTATGTTAATGATGTTCAGTATTACATGTCATTAGACAATTGTAAATTAAAGCAACAATTAGATACCACTACATTTCTATTAGAATGGCAAAATTCCAATGCACTTATTACACCAAATGTTAGTGAGGATATGGAGAGAGAGAAACTCTCATTCACTGTTGTTTATGAATGCAAAGTGACACAGCCACTTTGGAAGACAGTTTGGCAATTTCATTCAAAACTAAACATACTCTAAAGATCCAACAATCATACTCTTGGTTATTTATCCAAAACCCAGTTGAATCACTATATTGTACAATTGAAAATAATATAACACTGTATATTAAGTATACTTGAAATGAAATGAAATTGAATTAAAATAAATTTTTTTTAAAAATTAAAAACTTCCATCCCCTAGAAAATCTGCATATGGATGTTTATTTCAGCTTTATTCGTAAATGCAAAATCTTGGAAGCAATGAAGATGTCCAAATAAACCAGTACATCCAGACTGTAAAATATTATTTAGCACTAGAAAGAAATGAGTTATCAATCCATGAAAAATCATGAAGGAACCGTAAATCCACATTATTATTATTCAGAAAAAAATCATTTCTTGGGCAAGAAAAGACATGGAGGAACCTTAAGTGAATATTTCTAAGTTAATTATGTCAGTTTGAGAAGGGTGCATCTATAATATTACAACTGTATGACATTCTGGAAAATGTTAATCAATGGTTTCCAGAGATTGCGGAAAGGGAGCAGTGGATAGCCAGAGCACAGAAGATTTGGGGGGCAGTGAAAATATTCTGAATGTTTCTTTAATGATGGAGACATATCATTATGCATTCACCCAAATCCATAGAATGTAAAACAGCAAGAACAAATGGTAATATAAAAACTATGAGCCTTGGGCGATTCTGTTTTAGCAGTGTGGGTTCATCAGTTTTAATAAATGTACCGTTCTGGTGGAGATGTTGATAATGGAGCAGATTGTGCATGTGTGGGAACAGGAGATGTATGGCAGGTAATGGTACCATCTCCTTAATTTTGTTGTGAACCTAAAACTGCTCTAAAAAATTCTGATTAAGAAATTCCTGCTTCCATATAATTTACATGGTACAGTGAAAATAAAAAAGTGAATAAATTCAATAAGGAGATAATTATGGCCACTAAGAAGTGTCATGACAGTTATACTAGTTTAAACCAAGAAAAACATCAGTGAGGAAATAACATCTGAGCTAAGACACAAAGACCAAGGGAAAATCAAGTCCTGAAACCATTAATAGAATATCACTGCAGGCAGGAAAATTAGGAATTGCAAAAGTTCTAATGGGAATGAACAGAAATAAGGATTCATGTGCAAAAAGCTAAACAAATCATGCTTTAAAGCATAGTCCTTTATTTGAAATATGAAATTTTTGCAGCTTACATTGTTTCTGATAACAGTTTACAAATAGTAATGTAATAGATATTACTTTAAGAGTAAACTATTGAGGAAGCTATTCAATTTATTGGTTCACTTCTTTTGGTGATATTGGCAGACTCAGTTATAGTAATTGCTAAAGGAAGATTATAAGAGGAATATTATCAGACTCACTGGAGATCAAATTGAGTTATATGGCAAATTGGTGCAAAGAGAAAATGATAACTTTTTGTTTGTTTTTGTTTAGTTTAGCTTATTACTATCAAAATATGTCTTAGATGAAATGTGGGAGTTAATGAAGTTTTACAGACACAGGTATTATATTACCAAATAAGGTTATATTAAAATTTTTTGAGGTGGATTTTTGGGTTCACTGCTTTCTGAAACGAACTACAGAGCTGTCTTGAATCTCAGGCAAGATACCTGAAGCCAAGCACACTTGAGAAATAGATAGATGACAGCAGGTATTTATCACCTGAGAAGTTAAATACGTATTTGTAGACCAATTTTCTTTTCACTGTGCTTCACCAACAGTAATTTATAAGCTGTAGCCATCGATTAATTCAAATTGCACATGTCAAGTTGAGCAAAATATTATTTCATCAGCTTCTTCCAGTGACATCTAAAATGTAGAACTGTCTCTTAAAGAAGCTCAAGTGGATTGTGAGGATATTTTAAGGTATTTGAAAATAAGAAAGAACTTTTAAATTAGAATCTTCTTTTAAAGAAGTTCTAATCAGTCTTTTAAAAAAATAAATGGGTTTTCTAAAGACATTAACAAATTATATTAAAGATGTAGTCTGATTATGCTTATTTATCTTTTTAATGTATTAATTGGCAGCCTATTATATACATGTAAGTCATATGCATCTATTTACATTGTGCACATTTTATGAATATGTTTTAAATATTAATATTTAAATTCATATTCATAAATATTTAAAAATCTGATAAGTTGGAAAGGCTGCTACTCATCATGTATTAATTATTCTACTAGAAATTACTTAATATTGAATTTTGAGTGAATGACCAAATAATACATTCCTAGAATAAAAACTTGGTTATTTTGTATTTTTGATTACTAGTTAGAGTAACAACAATTTCTAGGACACAATTACTGAGAACACAATTTCTGGGATGTGTATAGAAACCATAATTTTTTACCATAATTATTATAGGCCATGTAATTTTGATAATCTTGTAACTAAAATTTTCCTAATATTTGTAATACAAAGGCAAAATGATAATAATGATTAGTATATAGGAACTTAAACATTTTTTCAATATATGAGAATAATCATTGTAACACATAGATACGTAATAAGTTTGACTAATTTTATAAGGTAGACTATTTTTATTATTTTACCTAATTTTATTATTTTATTTTTAAGGTCAATTATTTCTTTAAATGTTTATTTTCATTTTGAGAGAGAGAGAGCACGTGCAAGCAGGGGGCAGGCAGAGAGAATCCCAAGAAGGCTCTGCCTGTCAGCGTAGAACCTGACATGGGGTCTGATCCCATGATCTGTTGATCATGACCTAAGCTGAAATCAAGAGTCAGGCTCTTAACTGACTGGGCCACCCAGGCACTCCAAAGGTCAACTACCGTAATTAATGTTTCTTATTTTTTAGTACTGAGTGGTTGAGAAAAAATTTTTTGTTTCAGTAATTCATGTACATGAATAGTATGTGAAACAGGAAAACACATGGATAACAGTGTCCAGAAAATATGATATGCATAAGACATTTGTAAAGTATAATTTTAGTATTAAAAATCATTTCACCACAAATATGAAGAAAAGTTTGATGAATAATGCAGGGAACTAATTAACTGGTCACAATTTCTGATTTTTATTCAGATTAAATCTCAGCACTGTTAATGTAAGTTGGGAAGTTTTGGTTTTTCATGTAGATAATACATGACTAGGCATTACTTGTCTTTGCTCATTGATTTTTCCATTAGTCCCAGGTTAGATTTGCATTTCCCCATTTATCACTCCGGCCCTTATCGGTGCAGAGGTCACAGATGGTATGCCAGACAGGGCCACTAACCATGGCTACACTGCTCATGGCGACTAACTAGATCATTTGGGAATTAAGTCATCAACAGTAATTTACTGTGCTCAACCCTGTTAAATACAGGGCTCAAGAAATATGTAAACAGCATTTATTTCTAAAGTTAGGCAATTTTTTTGCCTTCTAGATAATCTCCTAATATTGTAAAACACTAGATAGCCATGTTTAGTAAAATAATAATTATTTTTATAAAGAATAGGTGATAATTTGTATATAGAGGGATTCTTAGATATTTTGCTCTTCTCTTGAAGGCCTTTAATTCAATGAAATTAATATTTTCATAGCTACATTCTAAGAAGCTAGTCAAATTCTGTGTAATTCAACCAAAATAACACAGAACAAACTTTATCTTATGGTGAATGGCTATTGAACTTTAACATGAAAATTACTACTCTGAAAAGAGTAAACATGACCAAAAATGAACATATGAAACTTTATGCTATATTTTTAAATCATAAATTTGATAACAAATTTTATCACATTGTTAGAGATAATTATTTCCTCTTTATATTTTTTAATAAATAGAAACTTAATTCAAATTTTACTTTAGGTACTAATATATTCTTGTAAATTTTTTCACAAAATGGCTAAAAATAAGGAAAAGTTGAGAAGAAACCCAAAAATTTAAGAAATTTTGTTATAAGTTTATGTAACTCCTACTTACTTCTTTAGTTAATAATAATTTTCTTTAAAAAGCATACTAAATTTTAGTACTAGGATTTTCATAATAAATTATCACAAATTGGGTGGTTTAAAATAACAGAATTTACTCTCTCACAATTCTAGGGACAGAGTCTGAAATCAATCAGTGTGTCACCAGGGCCAATAATCCCGATGAAGATTCTCAAGAATTCTTCCTTGCCTCTTCCTAGCTTATGGATGTTGTAGGCAATCTTTGACATCCTTGGATTGTAGGAGCATCACTCCAACATCAGGTTCTGTCTTCAAATAGGTGTCTTTCTCACACCAGCCATTGGGACACATCCTAATCCAGTATGACTTCATCTTACCTTAGTTACGTCAACAAAGACCTTGTTTCCATATAACATTACATTCATAGTACCAAGGTTTAGAACATCAACATCTTTTTGGGGGACCCAGTTAAGCCCACAATAAATACCATGAGCTTAACTGTCACATTAATACATAACATAAATAATGCAAAACATACACTAAAGCATAACAGATATAAAACAAAGTAATTTAATATTTGGACATTTTAGCATTCATTATTAAGGTGGTAAATATTCATCCTATGAGAAGTTTCACAGATAGACTAGCATCACACTTTTTGTAATTTCAGGTTAGTCAACATTTGTGTTTCAGCAAATAAAAAATACATGACCTAAGAATACCACCACTTTTTCTTATTTATTTATTTGCTGATTATAACTGCTACTTCAATGGTGTTAGCAGTCATTACTTGTCTTATTTGAAAGAAATAATAGAGTAGATTCTGAGTACTTGATTTTTTGAGAGCTCTACATTGACAAGACTTATGCATGTAAATGAATCATTCATTGCTCTCCAAATTTCCTAGTTGAATCTCCCAAATTAACTGTACTCCAGTTTCTTAGGGTTCTTCAAAAAAAATTTTTTTTTCAACTTTACAGCCCTTGCCATAAAAGTTTTCCCTGAATATCACAAACTGTGGCATCAAAGTGCTAGAAAGTATATGCTACCAATTCTTTTTCAGACTGTACATATCTTTGTTTTCCTGATTGGAATGTGTTCGAGTTGTACTATTGAGACTATCCTAGGGATGCAGATACCATCGAACAGAAAGAATTATTTTTAACACTTTTGGAAACAAATCTTTTAAAGATAGGTATGTTTGTCCTTTCATAATATTTTTATAATTTCCAAAAGTGGGAAATTATCTTAATGCATATCAGTACTTCTGTTAAAAAAAAACATGATTACAGCAGAATACATTTTAAGTATAATTAGCAAATCTTCTGTAATATTTCCAATCATAATATACTCTGTGTATTTCATTTTATCCACAAAGCTAAACATTATATAATAAATACTATCTTAACATGTAATTAAGAATATAGTACTTAAACAGAGCTTAAATGAGATTATTCATTCTTAGGAAATGCTTCATGTGGTTATAAGAGCTAGGAATATGTTAATAATATAGATCTATTTTATTGGTTTCCATTAGAGTATATTTCATTGAGGAAATATTCTCATACAAAACATTTCACAGATCCCAGTGTTCACCTGAATAACAACGATGTAAATTAAATGGCAATTTACATTCCCCAGCAAACATCACTTGAATCAAGTGGGATAATATTTTTATTTCACCAAAATATTTCCCTTTCCAGGAAATTCCATTTCAACCTTACTTTCCAAGAACAAACTTCTTTGTGATTTCTGTCATTAAAGATTAGTTTTGTCTATTTTTGCATTTCATTTAAAAGGATTTATAAAGTATACATTCCTTATATATTTGACTTTTATCTTGCTTAATGTTTTTGAGAATCTTTATGTAATGTTCTTTACATTTATTGTGTCAGTAATTCATTTCTAATTATTAACAAGTTGTATTCTTTGATTATGTCATAAATTTTCTATCCATTCTCTTGTTGATCGACATTTCTTTTGTTTTCATTTTTTTCTATTATGAACTATGATACTATGAGAATTCTTATATGAGTGTTTTATAAATATGTGTTTCTATTGAGTAAATAATCCAGATGCGAAATTAATGGGTCATAAGGAAGATTTATTTTTTTTATGTTTTTATTTAAATTCCAGTTAGTTATCATACAGTGTAATATTAGTTTCAGGTGTATAGTTTAGTGATTAAACACTCCCTTACAACACCTGGTGTTCATCACAAGTGCACTCCTTAATCCCCATCACCTATTTAACCCGCCTCCCTTCTTGTAACCATGACTTTGTTCTCTATAGTTAAAGAGTTTGTTTCTTGGTTTACCTCTCTCTCTCTTTTTGTCCCCTATGCCCATTTGTTTTATTTCTTAAATTCCACAGATGAGTGAAATGTATGGTACTTGTCTATGACTGATTTATTTCACTTAGCATAATACTCTGTAACTCCATCTAAATCATTACAAATGGAATGACTTCATTCTTTTTGATGGTTGAGAAATATTCCTTTTATATATATTCCACTCTTCTTTACCCATTTACCAGTTGATGGACCCTTGGGTTGTTTCCATAGTTTGGATATTTATAGATAATGTTGTTATAAACATTGGGGTGCCTGTATCCCTTTGAATGAGTAATTTTGTATTCTTTGGGTAAATACCTGGTAGTACAATTGCTGGGTCATAGGGTAGTTCTAATTTTAACCTTTTGAGGAACCTCCATACCGTTTTCCAGAGTGGCAGCCACCAGTTTGCATTCCCACCAACAGTGCAGGAAGGTTCCCCTTTCTCTGCATCCTCACCAACACCTGTTGTTTCTTCTATTGTTGATTTTAGCCTTTCTGACAGGTGTGAGGTGGTACTCATGATGGTTTTGATGTGCATTTACCTGACAGTGAGTAAGGTTGAGATCTTTTCATGTGTCTGTTAGACATCTGGATGTCTTCTTTGGAAAGAGTCTATTCGTATCTTCTGCCCATTTCTTAACTGAGTTGTTTTTTGGGTTTTAAGCTTGATTAGTTAGTTATAGATTTTTGATATTAATCCTTTATCCTTTATGCCATTTACAAATATCTTCTCCTATTCTACAGGCTGCCTTTTAGTTTTGTTGATTATTTCCTTCACTGTGCAGAAGCTTCTTATCTTGATGAAGTCCCAATAGTCCAGTTTTGCTTTTGTTTCCCTTGCCTCTGGTGAGAGTGTCTTTCCATTTCTCTGTGTCCTCCTTAATTTCATTCATCAGTGTTTTATAGTTTTGAGAGTACAGGTCTTTTACGTCTTTGATTAGGTTTATTGCTATGTACTTACTGTTTTTGGTGCAGTTATAAATGAGATTGATTCCTTAATTTCTCTTTCTGCTGCTTCATTATTGGTGTACAGAAATGCAACAGATTTCTGTATGTTGATTTTGTATCCTGAGACTTTACTGAATTCTTCTATCAGTTCTAGCAGTAATATTATTTTTCCCCTTTGAGTTTTGCAACTAATCACATTTCTTTGAATGCTCAATTCTTCACACGGTGAACTAATCCCAGCACAGTGTCAGTCTAGCACTGTGAATATGTAAGCCACTTGCATATTCATTCACATTTGCAGTGATGAAGGTTTTGATTTTGTCCTTTCTATATACTGTATTATTTTTATAGGAAATAACAAGAAGAGGAAAATATCTAACAAATATGCTTCTTGGGCTTATTTTAAATGAAATGTATAGTATGAAAATCTACGTTTTCCAAGTGAGCATGAGAAATTGAAAAATAACAATGACCAGAGCCTCAGAAGAAGAAAGCACAGCAGCAGCTCCTGGGAAACAGGTTAAAACCAGCAGAGAAACAACTAGAGTTGTGGTTTCTGACTGAAGGGTATCATCAGGTCCTCATCGTTTGTGAGTTTGAGCCCTGCATCGGGCTCTGTACTGACAGTGTGGAGCTTGCTTGGAATTCTCTCCCTTTCTCTCTGCCCCTCCCTCACTCATGCTCTCTGTCTCTCTCTCTCTCAAAATAAATACATAAACTTAAAAAAAAAAAAGACTTCATCAGTCAGAGTCAGAAACCTGTTACAGCAGGTTTCCCTATCCTGGTGGAATGTATATATAGCTTAGCATTCTCTGTATATCAGTCTTTTTTTTCTTTCCATTATCAGTGAATCATTACAATACTGATAGATATATGACATAGCAAATTAAAGGCTCATCTATTAAAAGTATAAATTTGTAAGAAATTCTCATATAAATAGCATTATACAGGACTGGATCTAATGTTTGGAATGTTATAGCAAAAAAGTGATCATAATTTTACTTTGTCCATTACCCTCATCTTTTACTATATGCTATTTCTTCTGAATCTGAAATGTTTCAGTTTTCATTTCATAGAGAATAATTAATAAAGGACAAGGAAAACTTTATTATTTATAAAGGAGTTTTAAATTATTAGTCATAGTTCAAAGAATGAAGGATATAAATAACATTTTGAAAAGGAAAACATTGATATACTATGGACGTTTTTAAAAAAATGCAAATTACTTTTGTTTTATATTCAATATTCCTTTTACCTTAACCTGAAGGGGTCACAGTGTGCATGGATTTAAATGGACAT
The DNA here is from genome assembly GCF_006229205.1 of Suricata suricatta. Lineage (NCBI taxonomy): Eukaryota > Metazoa > Chordata > Mammalia > Carnivora > Herpestidae > Suricata > Suricata suricatta. Next base: position 73,285,343 of record NC_043705.1, on the reverse strand, counting down.
TTAAAATATTAATAGGAACTGAGTAAAATAATTTTTTAGGGTTATGTCAAACATTCACACCATGAAATATTTTATCATTTATTCTGATATTTTAAAGCAGGTACAATTATGTATCACATAAACTAAATAGTTAATTGAATTTAGTAAACAGGTGAAATGAAGATATTTTGAAGATATTTGAAGATGGTTGATCTATACTGATATACAGAGTAGTTTCTTTTAAAGATTGTTTTAGTAAAAATGGAAAATAAATTTATACAAATATATTTATGAGGATTATGATAGCCTATAGTGTTTCTGATTATTATTTATAGTAAACTGTGTGTTCACAGTCTAATTTAAAGCTAATTAGAGGCATTTATAGATTAGTTTATTAAAAGCATTAAAACTGTCTTTTGGGAAAAGAAGTATATTTAAAGAAGAATCCATAATTTACTGTGCTTCTTATCAGAATAAATCACATACTGTAAAATAATATATATGTTAATATGGGAAGTAACCTGGAGGTAACAAAATGGAATTTGGCAAAATTCCAAGATTAAACATAAAATCAACAGGTATGTAATGTTACTTGGATTTTACAGTAGTTTTTCTTAATTTCATATTTTTGTTAGGGACAGTCAAGTATAATATCATCTCTATATTTTTTTATTAATTTTTTGACAATTGTTCTAAATTCTTGCTCTATTATGTTACTTATATCTGCTTTGAGCAGTTCTGCGGCTGTGACTTCTTCTTGGAATTTCTTTAGAGGAAAGTTCTTCTGTTTCGTCATTTTGATTAGCTTTCTGTCTCTTGTTCAGTTTTATTTACTTTATTTTATTTTATTTTACATTTTTTATTTTCATTTTTTAAGTAGTTTATTGTCAAATTAGTTTCCATACAATACCCAGTGCTCTTCCCCACAAGTGCCCTCCTCCATCACCACCACCTCTTTTCCCCTTTCCCCCTTCCCCTTCAGCCCTCAGTTCATTTTCAGTATTCAGTAGTCTCTCAGGTTTTGCATCCCTCTCTCTCCCCAACGCTCTTTCCCTCTTCCCCTCCCCCTGGTCCTCCATTAGGTTTCTCCTGGTCTCCTGTTACACCTATGAGTGCAAACATATGGTATCTGGCCTTTTCTGCCTGACTTTTTGCTTAGCATGACAGCCTCAAGGTCCATCCACCTTGCTCCACATGGCCATGTTTCATTCTTTCTCATTGCCATGTAATACTCTATTGTATATATATATACCACATCTTCTTGATCCACTCAGCAGGTGATGGACCTTGTCAGTTTTAAAAGCTCGTTGTGCACTGTGCACCTGTTAGTATTGCTCTGTTAAAGGAGGCTCCTTGACTATCCAGGGCCTGTCATTTCAGGAAGTGTTCTTTTAATATTGTCTCTCAGTTTCTCTTGTTATGCCTTTGATTATTTTATTTCCCGACTCAGTGACATTTGGGACTCTCCATCATGTGTATTTTGGGTTGTTTCTTGAGGTAGCCCTGAAAAGGAAAACAGACAGACAAACAAAACACACACGGAACAAAATCACTCAAACACACAGACAAATCAAACAAACAAGCAAACCAAAAGGGGAAAGAAAAAGAAAAAGAAAAAGAAAAGAAAAGAAAAAAGAAGAAGGCAGGCAAAAACAACAAAAAACAAAGGACAGTTTAAAAGCACAAAACCAGTGGAGGGGAGAGATGAGAATGAGGTAAGAGAAAATATATCTGATTAGCAAGAATTGATCTACTCACAGCAATCCATCAATGTTGGTCTTTCTCAGGCTGGGATTGGCCTGGGGAGGGCGGGGGGGGGCAGGTAAGGAGAAAAGGAAAAAGAAAAAACATCAACAACAAAGGTAGCTCTCCAGCGCAGATGGGCATGGTTTGGTGTAGGTCAGTCTCACCTCCACTGTAGGTCCCACTGGCTGCTCCCTGGGGCCCCATGTTGGTGGTGGTTGTGGGGAAAAGAATGGCAGCACCCCAATCCCTTCTTGAACCAAGGGTTGTAAGCCACTCTTTTTGGTCTGATCTCCCTGTGCTGTGGGTGAGCCAAGCTGTATTTTCCATGCTTCACCTTGTTTCCAAATCCTAGTCTATGCACTTTAATGCTACAGCCCGAGATGAGATGTACTCCTGCAGGTGGGCGGCTTCCTAGCTGGGGATCCAGTATGGGGAGTCAGGGAGCAGTTTCTCCTGGCTCCTCCTGGAATCAGTGAGCAGAGCCCAAGGAAAACTCGCCAGCTGAAGGGGACAGATCTTCCTCCCCACGCCCTGCAGTTTATAGATGGGCTGATAGGGTTCCTCTCTGTCCAGAACTGAGGTTTTTCTCTTCTCTAGAGACAGCTCTATGAGCGTTTTTGCCTCTCTTTCTCTTCCCCAGGTCTCTCCATGGCTCTGTGCTGGGGGGGAAATGCTCCCTCCCCTCAGAGCCTACAGGCCGGCCGGTTTTTTATTTCCCCAGTTCGCACTAACTCAGGCACCTATGCGGCTGTCTTCTTTGTGGACTGTGTGTTTTCCTCCCGCTCTTGCAGATCAGAGTATTGTGGCTTCAGTCCTTCTTAGTTTAATAGATGCAGGTGGATGAAAACTACAGAGCTCTCTTCCTCTCTGCCATATTGCACCTCTCTACCTTAGGGCATGATCTTAAGGTTTGTGGGTTTGGGCCCTGTGTCAAGGTCAGTACTGACAATATGGAGGCTCCTTGGAATTCTCTCCCTCCCTCTCCCCTTGTCCCTCCCCTGACTCTCTCTCTCTCTCTCTCTCTCAAAAATAAATAAATGTTTAAAATATTAAAAAAAGAAAATAACAAATTTGTCATGAAACGAGAGCTCTAAATTCAAGCTTATTGATATCTCTATTGGCACGGTGGCATGAGAGGCTATCAATATTTCTTACATTCTTATTACAAATTTGAAAGCAACTTCAAAAGAAAGAGAAATCACTCTTAGGTCTCAGAAGATAACAAGAAATGGGCAAGAGAATTATATAATTTCCTATATAATGAAAAAATGGATTAAAAAGAAAATTGTTCAAACTTCTATTTAACTTACTCTGCCAAATTCCCTTACTCTAATATCTCAATTAATAAAAGGCAATTAAGAAACTTATTCAACCAACATTCGTGTAACAGGCAAACCTCTAAGAAATAAAGTGATAATAGTGAATGACGTTAAAGATGCTGTGCACATGAAGAAAGTATTCTAGTGAGCACAAGACAATATACTTTTGAGGAAGGCACAAAACAATCCCTTATCATGTAGGAAGAAACTAACTTCTAAATTCTAAACTAAAAATTACTCCAAACCTTTTCCCCTTAAATTTTGAAACAGCTTTTGACAAGGATCACTTGTCAAGATTTCAGGAGAGAAATCAGAATGTTCCCTGAATTCTTGTTGTGTTTTTTTTTCCTTTTGGTTTATTTCTTATTATATTTGGAACAGTTTCTCCAGTATCTTCAACTATTCCTCCCTCCTTGGTCTCTTCCTTCTTTTGAAACTCTAACTGCATATATATTAATCATATAGTGTTTTCCTTCGTGTTGCTAAATCTGATTAGTTATGGTTATCATTGTCTTTCTTTCTGTGCTGTAGTTTGAGTATTTTCTATTGACCTGGCCTTCAGTCTAATGGCCTGGACACAGAAAAATGCTGTGTCCAGATTGCTATTAAGTTTACCTGATGAATTCTTCAACTCGGATGTTGCCTTTTTCAGTAGTAGAATTTGCCTTTGGTTTGGTGACATCAGTCAATACAGCCAGAAATTGAGCTGTGTTTTGTTTCTGCTGTTGCACTTACACTTACTGGACCAGAGGCTTCAAATTCTTGTCATGTCATCTTGAGCTTGGCATGTGGGCTGGTCCTCTGGGAGTATTTTCTCAGTCTGGTCCTCATCAGCAAAAAACTTCCCTTTATACTTGTGCTTCAGAAGGTCTCTCTCCATGCTCTTGCCCCAACCCCAGAGGAATTCTGATGCTGACTGTTTCTCAGTTCTTGCCAACCTGTTAGTGGTGGGCTGAGAGACAGGGCATACTCTGCCCTGGTTCATGTCATGGCACGATGTTGGCTTCTCAAAGGTGCTTCATGTATCCTGCCCTCTTCTGAGTATGTAAGGATCTATTAATTATTATTTTATTTTCATCACAGGTTCACATTTTCTTATGTCTTTACATACATTTTAATTTTTAATATGTTCAACTTTTATAAGTGTGTAATAAATTTTAAGTGTTTAATGTTTGTCTTTATTCTTTTTTGTTTTTCCCAGTCAGGGTTATTCTTTCTCTTGCAGTGAGTTAGGAGAAAGGTAATCATAAAGTTGAACTGGGACTGGGTTGGAAGCTTTATTTAATTTTTTAAATTCTATTTTAAAGTGAAAGGTTGGGGGTAATGGGGGAGAGGGACAGAGGGAGAAAAAGAGAGAAAATCTCAAGAAGCCTCCATGCTAAGCACAGAGCCCCACACAGGGCTCGATCCCACAATCCTAGTATCATGACCTCAGCCAAAATCAAGAGTCGGATCTCTATTGAATGAGTCACCCAGATGCCCCAGAGCTTTATTTATTTTCATTTCAACTCTGGATTGAATTCCAGCTGGGTCCTTGCACCTAAGCTTCTGATAACACTGCAGTGACTCTGTTTTCCACCCTATGCACATAGATACCTACTTAGCAAATTCTTATGGGCTGTAACTGGCCAAGAAATTCATTTTTACACTGGGGCTCTCCCAGATTCCAGTCATACAAGCCCAAGTTTCCATGAAAAATTTTGCTTGCTTCTTCTGATTCCAGAAGAGTTTTTCCTTCTATGGCATGCCTCCTCCTTTACCCTTGGTTAAGTTTTAGCCCACTTTCTCATTTATGAAAAGCTTATTTATCTTTGGAACTGGGTCCTTTAGACATTGTTGGACTTAAAGTAAAGTTTATTTGTTTCGTTATCCACTGTTTTCTTGTTGTATGTTGTATGTGAGCACCATTTCACATTCTACTGCAACTAGACATATCAACATTCATTTTTAAGTTTATAAAAATAAACCTCAAAATTTCCTATTTTAATTGTCCCATTCTAGCTAAGAGGGCTCATGTTTGTTTGCAGAGTTGAGTTTTTACCCACTATTGTCAGGGAAATAATTAAATTTCCTATTTACATAAGTCTCCTATTTACACAACTTTCTTGTCACACTAACATCATTTCCCATTTGAAAATCACGGAAATGAAAGCAAAACTGAACTCTTGGGACCTCATCAAGATAAAAAGCTTCTGCACTGCAAAGGAAACAATCAAGAAAACTAATAGGCAACCTACAGAATGGGAAAAGATAGTTGCAAATGACATATCAGATAAAAGGCTAGTATCTAAAATCTACAAGAATCTTACCAAACTTCACACCCACAAAACAAGTAACCCAGTGAAGAAATGGGCAGAAGACATGAACAGACACTTCTCCAAAGAGGACATCCAGATGGCCTACAGACACATGAAACGATGCTCAACATCACTCATCATTAGGGAAACACTAATCAAAACCACACTGAGATACCACCTCACGCCAGTCAGAGTGGCTAAAATGAACAAATCAAGAGTCTACAGATGCTGGCGAGGGTGTGGAGAGACGGGCACCCTCCTACACTGTTGGTGGGAATGTAAACTGGTGCAGCCGCTCTGGAAAACAGTGTGGAGGTTCCTCAAAAAACTATTGATAGAACTCCCCTATGACCCAGTAATAGCCCTGCTAGGGATTTACCCAAGACATACAGAAGTGCTGATGCATAGGAGCACATATACCCCAATGTTCATAGCAGCAATGTCAACTATAGCCAAAACATGGAAAGAGCCTAAATGTCCATAACCTGATGAGTGGATCAAGAAGATGTGGTATATATACACAATGGAGTACTACATGGCAACGAGAGGGAATGACATATGGCCGTTTGTAGGAAAGTGGATGGACCTTGAGGGTGTCATGCTAAGCGAAATAAGTCAGGCAGAGAAGGACAGATAGCATATGTTTGCACTCATAGGTCTAAAGGAGACCAGGAGAAATCTAATGGAGGACCAGGGAGAGGGGAAGAGGGAAAGAGAGTTGGGTAGAGAGAGAGATGCAAAACTTGAGAGACTATTGAATACTGAAAATGAACTGAGGGTTGAAGGGGAAGGGGGAGAGGGGAAAAGAGGTGGTGGTGATGGAGGAGGGCACTTGTGGGGAAGAGCACTGGGTGTTGTACGGAAACTAATTTGACAATAAACTACTTAAAAAATAAAAATAAAAAATGTAAAATAAAATAAAATAAAGTAAATAAAACTGAACAAGAGACAGAAAGCTAATCAAAATGACGAAACAGAAGAACTTTCCTCTAAAGAAATTCCAAGAAGAAGTCACAGCCGCAGAACTGCTCAAAGCAGATATAAGTAACATAATAGAGCAAGAATTTAGAACAATTGTCAAAAAATTAATTGCTGGGCTTGATAAAAGCATGGAAGTCATCAGAGAGGGAGAGGAAGGGGGGAATAGTTAGGGAGGGGGAGGGAGGCAAATCATGAGAGACTCTTGAATACTGAAAACAAACTGAGGGCTGAGCGGGGGAGGGGAAAAAGGGAATGGGTAATGGGCATGGAGGAGAGCACTGGAGGGGAAAAGCACTAGATGTTACATGGAAACTAACTTGACAATAAACTAAAAAAAAAAAAAAAAAAAAAAGATCATGCCCTAAGGCAAAATCAAGAGTCAGGCTCTTAAACAATTATGTTTAAGAGGGCCCCAAATGTGTTTTTAAAATGAGAGGTCAAAAGAGTGCGTTGGTTTTTATAATGTTGAATGTAGCAAAGTAAGAAGTGATTAACTAGACTTCAGGCAGTGCTCTCTTAAAGTATTCAGTTTCACGGTCACATGTGACATCCATTATAGTACACTGCTTGGATTCTTTTTTTTTTTTTAATTGAAGTGTAATTGACACACAACTACTTGGACTCTTGTGATTGGTGTGAAACCATACAGAAAAGACATACATGCCTAAAAATAAAAATTCCTTTAACTTCTACAGATTATTCTGAAGGGCATCTGTTTTGATTCTATTCCTCTCCAATTTTACTTTGTTCTTGCATTGATCACCTCTGTTGCTTAGAGATTTTCCTGTCATCAGGGATATATTTGGCAGATTTGGGCTTGTTTGTGTAATGAATTTAGGATTGCTGCCATTAATGTTTGTCTGCCAAATTAAAAAAAAAGTCCAACTTGGGAGAGAAAATGTATTTATTGTGTTACTAAAAATATTTTTACCTTCAAGGATATTTGAGCAGATTTTGATACCTAGATGAAATTTTCTTTACTGTAACCTGCACATTGCACAAATAAAATCATAAATAGCAAGAAGAAACAATTTTAGTGTTTTTTCTCACTGACATTTAAAATTCATTTAGTAGAGGAAGTTTTTATTATGAAGGTACATGAAAGTTGTAGTAAAAATCATGAGTGTTTTTCATGACTATTTTTCTTTTTATTGTTGTTGTTGAGATATAATTGACAAGTAGCATATTAGGTTCAGGTGTACAATGTAGCAATTCAGTATTTGTGTATATTATGAAAGATCATTATCACAAGTCTAACATCCAGAACCATATATACTTATAATTTTTCTTACAATGAATTTTTAAAGGTATACTTTCTTAGCAATTTTCAAATATACAATACAGTATTTTTAACTATAGTCACCTTGCCATACTGAATTATGACTTTTATGATTACTCTCACATGATGGAAACAAATTGTAATTAAGTAATTAAAATCTTATTTTTATTAAGTAATCAGAACCACAATCTTGATTTGGATTTAAATCTCTACTCTTTCCAGTTGGTCATTTTTATGTAGAATATATATTCTGCTAAGAAAGGATATGATGAAGATTGAGTGGTTGCCCTTTCCTCTCCTGTGCTTATCATGAATTTTGACCTCCCCCCTAGGATTAAGAATATGAATAGAAAACAGAGAGAAAATAGGTAGAATAAAAAGACTTCTTAATTTGCAGTAATTTAAAATGGCCTCAAGCACTCTGGTCTAGGCAAAGGTTTAAACCTGATTCTCATGTAGGACATTTTATGGGTTTGTAGACAGTCCTTACTGTTCCCCTCCACCTGCAACTTTCATCTCACAGACAATAAAGACTTTTACATTCTAGCAGCTGCTCTATCCAGAACTCTTTTTTCTTAATTTTTTAAAACATTTATTTATTTTTGAGAGACAGAGAGAAGGATCATGAGCAGGGGAGGGGCAGAGAGAGAGGGAGATACAGAATCTGAAGCAGGCCCCAGGCTCTGAGCTGTCAGCACAGAGCGCAATGCGGGGCTTGAACCGACAAACCATGAGATCATGACCTGAGCCGAAGCCTGACGCTTAACCGACTGAGCCACCCAGGGACCCCTATCCACAACTCATAAGGAGTTCCCTCATTTTTCCTTTGGGGATCGAATATAAAATCTGTTTCGTATGACTCATCTCAGCCCATGGGGAATACATTTGCCATGCTGTTGGTAAGGCTCCTTCCTTTTTTTTTTTTTTGGTAATATTTGTATATATTTTTGAGATAGAGAGAGAGAACACAAGGGAGGGAAGGGCAGAGGAAGAAGGAGACAGAAAATTTAAAGCAAGGTCTGTGCTGACAGCAAAGAGGCTGATGTGGGGTTCAAACTCACAAACCATGAGATCATGACCTGAGCCTGAGTTTGAGGCTTAATCCACTGAGCCACCCAGGCACCCCAGTAATACTCCTTCCTAAAACATTCTCTCTTTTCTTTTTTCTCTCTTCCCTTTTTTCCCCTTTCTTCTCCTCCTCCCTCTCTATCTTCCTCTCTTTCATTCTTTCTGCCCTCTTCCATGTTACTACATGCCAATGGTGGTAGAATCTAGTCTTAGATACTTCCGGCATATGTGTCAGACACAAGACCAAAGGGTCTCGTTGAATGTGGGAGACAAGTCCCGCTCTTTCTGGGTTCTGTCACTGTTGCCTTCTTCGTGGGTTTAAGGGGAGGGGTCACAGTCATCTCTCTCCTTGCGAATGTTGAAACTCATAGCAAAGTGGAAACTCTTTTTGCAAATGTTTTCCAATAATTTTCCCCCACAAAGTCTCTTCTTACACTTTGTATAGGCTTAAAGTTAATGAAAAAATTTAAGGGTCATCTAAATAGTTCTAATTTATTTTCTTTATTAATCTACATATTGGCTTACCTCCCATCTCACTCTGATATATATATCTCTGGCACAAACTGAAACTTTAAATCTAACTTCATGTCATAGTACCATGATAAGTTTGATGTTTATGATGTGCTTAATTTAACCAATCATTTGAAGTCACAGAAAATCTGTGTTGTGCTTGCTTGCACCATCACACAATTAATGTTTGTGCAATTTACCTTTCTTATATGTCTCTTATTATATTACATTGTAAAGTAGGATTGTCTTATCTTTAACTTAATTTTATTTGTGTAAACTTCAGTCATTTATATACCTTGGTGCACATGGATATTTTAGGTCCTTAAACCACCATTAAACCACTAGGAGTTACTGATATTAGCTATAAAAGCAAAGAACATAAACTTATGATATTCCAAGAAATAATTATAATTTTACTTCATTAATTCCAATAATATTCATTCACATATATGACACATTATTCATCTAAATGTGAAGCAGGAGCAAATGGCCAGGAAGCTTTTTTCCATAGGACTTTAGATGCTAGACAACTTTGAAAATATATGACTTAATGTGTTGCAATTGGAAAAAGATAGTACTGTGAAGTTTCATCATTTTGTGAACATAGCTTAAGGTATAAAAATCTGAATAGAATCTCTGTAGTGAAGAGGAAAAAAGTCCAAGAGGAATATTGAGTTATTTTCCATCCTTATCTGAGTATTATTCATTCTTGAAAAATTGTCATTTCTAGGAGACTGTGGATTCGATAATAATGTCATCCTACTTGAGATAAGAACAGTTTGGGTATTGCCCTTGTATGAGGTTAATCAGCCTGTTTGTCATTGTTACAAGTTTGATTTTTTTTCATATATCAGACAAATTTTTTTCTGTTTTTTACAATATGTTTTATGGGTAAAGACACCTTTAGCAAACTATATTTATACTTGGCGGGTGAAGAATTCCCTAGTTTACAAAATGCATTATTTCCTTTATGTCATGGAAATACATGGAGATCCACCTCCAAGTAGTAGATGTAGATATTCCCAATAGAAGGATTTTTTTTGCAAAGAAAGTATTTATTAGTCGAGTTTGTTTAATATACAATTTGACTGAAACATTGATGCAATTATGACATTTGCCATTCTGGTCATGCATATTAAAAATAAACAATGTAAGCAACCAGTTTGTTGGTGGGTGGGGTTCTTTAAAGGAATTGCAAGTTTATTAAACAATGGCATATGGCAGATATGGTTATTTAATGATTTGTGAAAGTAAATCAAGGTATTTTTTAATGAATATGAAAATTACACTCAATTTAGATGATAAAGAAAAAAATTAAGTAGTATTTGAATGGAATGATGTCTAAAATGGTGCTTTTGACAAGATTAGAAAAGTATTGAATTATGAAACACATATGGCAATTGTCACTAATTTTAAAGTGCTATAAGTCTGTGACCAATGAGTCCTTTAAAGAAATGTAAATTCTATACTTTTAAAAGGTATTGAGCAGGCTGTGTTGTAGCTTATGAACAAGTAATAAATTGTATCATGTATCTTGAATGTATCATAGATAAGCTGCTGTATAAAGATTGCCACTTCAGATAGCTGTGAAATTAGGTGATTAACTAGTTGTCACTTAACCTTCTAATTTCTGTATAAGTCTAATTACATGAAACAGAAGTTGGTGTTTTGAGTTTTTACTTTGCTCTTCTGTTTGGAGTGTCATTGTAACTACTGTATTGTAAATGATGGAAAATAATTGCGTATGTTAAAAAAATATGAAACTTTATAAAGTAAAAAAATTTTTTTTAATAAAAAAAAGAGAAAAAATATTTAAAAAAAGGATCATTTAACTTATGTATGCTTTAGCAAGTTGATGCACTTAAACTGTTAAGAAATTTAAATATAAAAGTGTAGTTATTTGTAAGTGGTTAGATTTGACAACTTTTAGATGCTTACAAAATATGAATCATATTAAATGGTGATTTTGTTTGTGAAACATAAAACCTGTTTATTTTGGCTAATTTCAATGTTGTTCTAAAAGAAAAATTATAAATGATGAGCTTTTCTCCCTAGTAATAGCTTCAATTTATCTATTACCAATTTTTCCCTACTGTTAGGTGCCAAATACATTTTAGGCAGTTGTTATGAATTAATAGCTTAGCTGTTCAAAATATTGAAAATCTAAAAGTAATTTACTACTTTTTATTAAAGAGGGGGAGACCATTTAATCATTGAGTTATCAATCAAAATTACTGTTAAGTCAGCAGATATAATGTGTTTGGTGCTATGGATGCAAAAAAAAAAAGGAAATGCAAACATATCTTTGGGTATTCTCTTTCATTCTTAAATGAAATACTTTTCACCTTTTCTAATTTTATATAATTGTATAATTCTTTTCTCTTATGTCAAATATTTTAATGTTTACAATAGATTTGTAGTAAACACCACATATTGCTACCTTTTTATTTTAAAGGAAATCTGTTATTCAAGCAAGAAATTTATGAAAAATATATTTTTTCTTTCAGAGAAATGAAAGACAATACTCTGATATTCAAAGTTGCCAATTTCAGCAATTTTACATGCAGCTGTAGTCAAGGAGATGAATTGCTTTATTACTGCACAAGATAACTTATTCCTTTTTTAAATTTGTGGGGAATTTCAGAATAGAGCTCTAAAATCCAACCTCGCATATAATGATCCTATACAGACTGTTAGCACTTAGTCTCAAGACTCCTTCAACTTTTAGTAAATTGTCCTTCAGGTAAAAGATGAATTCTGATTCTTCATGCATATAGGCATTATAATTATCTTCTTCATATGTTTTAGTTTTATAAATACTTTCAGTTGTTCCCAATAGCCACATATCTCTAGATGCCCAGTTAAATTGCTGAAGGGATTTACATACAGAAGCTCTTGGCAGAACTATGCTGTAAAACTTACTTTGATTTATATTTCAGTCTAGAATAAATTATTTCCTTTTCAATACACGGGTAAGTCAGGGTAAAAAAGTTGGAAGAAGAGTACAGGGGGACATTTTCTCTATATTTTCCCTACTTGTGACAGTAAAGACTTAATTCTTTTGTTCTAAAATGTTAAATAACTGCTGAATTGAATTGAATTTCACATTTGCTTTTCAGTTGAATCTTAAACTTCACTTGGTATCTGTAAAGTGCAAAACAACCAATACACAAAAGAGGTAAATTAATTATCTAGAATCTTCAGATACAGCCTGCTTCGAATTCATATCATGGTACACTTCATGAAAGTCTAATTTACAGGATGCTCTGGGAGATGTTTTGAAACCTTGCAAACTCCGTCCTCCAAGATCAACCTTGTTGAACCAAGTAAATGAGAGAAAAGCTTGCAAGAGATAATTAATCAAAAAATTAGAAACTTTTGGAGAAGTCAAAGTTCTTAAAACTGATGTGTGTGTGTGTGTGTGTGTGTGTGTGTGTGTGTGTGTGCGCGCGTGTGTGGTTGGGGAGAGTGTTCATGGCTGTCACCTAGCGTGAGACACATCTGGGAGCAGTGAGAGCATTCAGCGAAGGGAATTCTTGAAGATTGGTTCTGACCATTTCACTATACCATCACTGTCTTTGAATAATAATTTCCCATCTTTTCACAGAAGATGGAAATAACTCTCCAGGTCTTCCATATAGGACCCATCAGACAACGTAACCCCTTCTGGGATGAACAATTTTGAAAGCATTTGAACACTCATCAGACTGACTTTAGTTCTTGTTCTACAGGTACGTTATCTTTCCTTCACCTTCAAGGATATTGGCTGACAACCTAAGACAACTGCTTCCTTCCAATTCTTCATAATTCTAAGAATTTAGTAATTAATACTTTAACAAAGATTGTCTTGGAATAAAAACAGAGAAATGTGATCCTCACTCGTTCTGGATCCTCATCTTAAGACTGATTGCCTTTCTCTTCAACTGGAGGATAAGATTTGTGCAGCACTTTATTCCTTCCTCATTATATTCTATATGTTATAGTATATCTGTTGTGGTGGTGTGCTAAAACCAGTTTGTACCTGTCCCTGAGAGCCAACTGTGAACCTGTCTTTCCAACTCTGAATTCAGAGATGACACTTCAGTAGCTTATTATTGGCTCTGATGGGAGTATTTAACTACAGACATTGAAAACACCTCAAATCACACTTAAAAAAATATATATATACATATATACATATATGTGTGTATATATATATACATACATATATATATACACATATGTGTATATATAACTGGCTTACCAGAATCCTGCATCTGATAATGAACTTAAAAATAATAATCAACCAAAGAATGAAACTACAGTAAATAAAAAATAGCAATCTGAACTTATACTAATAAAATAGAATGATTGGAATAAATTTTAATGAGTATAATAAATAGATTTAAGAAATAAGGAAAATGCAAGCAATAAGTTGTATAGTAAAAGGGAAGCTTTCCATAGTTAAAGAAAAAATAGCCATAAAAATATAAGGTATGTGCCTCCTAGAGATAGAGAGACAATGGATTAATACTTTATGGAAGGAAACTATGAAACAAAAAAATTGAAACATTTTGAACCTGAAATTTTGTATCTAGCCAAACTATTATTAAAATTTCAGAGCAGGGTAAGAATATTCTCATACAAATCCTTAGAGTGTTTGTTATATAATTTTTTTGAAAATGCTTTTAGAAGATATATTCAAGTAAGAGAAACCCAAGAAATCCAAGGGTAGCAGAAATTAAAAGTAAATGTGATTTTATATGTTATATATACTTAGTAGAAGTTTACTTTTTAAATGTTTACTTATTTTGAGAGAGAGGGAGAGAGAGAGAGCACAAGCATGAGCAGGGGAGGGGCAGAAAGAAACTCCCAGAGCAGAGGCCAATGTGGAGCTCATTCTCACAAATCATGAGTTCATGATCTTAGCCAAAATCAAGATCCAGAGGTTCAACAGACTGAGCCACCCAGGCTCCCCAAAAATTTACTTTTATTGTGTTTTGTTGATGAAAAAATAGATCTAATAAAAAAAGAAGACAGAATAAGGCTCTAGGAACTCACTGTCAATGTTTCCACAAAAAAAGGAAAAGGAGGTACATAATTGGAAAGGTAGAGATCAATTTATTTTTAATTTTTGGGTCATATATTCAATTATTGAAGAAATACCAAGTAAAATTAATAGAAAAAATATTTGAAATAATTATATGATCCAAGAATATTGACAAACACATGCTGGAATAAAAGTAGTATTTTTGAATATCAGTGAAACCTAAAAAATAGATCATATGATAGACATTTTACAATAGGAACAAAAGATTTAAAATGTAATTGAAATCTGTATGTTAGCAATACACAAAACTTCCACAGAGAACAGTCTAAAATGAGTAAATATAACAAATAATACATATTATTATCTGGACCATTGAAGATAATATGCTCTTGGAAGGAATTGCAAGTAGACTGAAAATCAGCTAGGATATTAGAATAATACTGTCAACTAATATTAATAAATTGCCTTTGGCAGAACATTCTATCAAAAATAATAGAACACACATTCTTTTCAGTTACACATGGAATATATTACCAAAAATATATTCTAGAAATAAAAAAAAAGTTTCAATAAAAATAATTCAAGTCACATGGATTGTGTTCTGTGATCACAATAGAATTGCATCAGAAATCAATAACAGTTAGGGGGACCTGCGGCAACTTAGTCACTTGAGCATTAGACTCTTGATTTTGGCTCAGGTCATGATTCCAGGGTCTTGAGACTGAGCCCTGCATCGGTCCCTGTGCTGAGTGTGGGGCTTGGTCTCTCTTTCCCCATCCTCTTCCAAACTCTGGCCCTCTAAAATTAAAAAAAATAATAAATAAATAAAATAAAAAGAAGAAATCAATAACTGGGAAATCAAAAGGAAAGTTAGAATGCATATACATTCAAATAAAAATGGAAACAACTTAGTAGAATCTGTGGGATGTGCTAAGATAGTACCTAAGAGAAAATTTATAGCACTAAACACCTGTATTTCAAGAAAGAACAATATGAAATTAGTGACCTCAATTTCCATCTCAAGAATTTGGAAAATGAGGAGAAAATGAAATCCAAATTAAGGAAAACAAAAGAAAGATCAAAGTTTGGAAATCAATAAAATAGAAATCAGGACCAATAGAGAAACCCAATGAAATTAAAAAAAAATCAGTTATTTAAAAAGATCAATAAAATTGATAAAATTCAAACCAGACATACAATTCCTCCAAAATAATGACAATACATTTCATAACATAGTTGAAATGAACCTATTCTCTGAAAGAAAAAAACTATCAATTAAGAAGACACAAATAACTGAGTAGCCTATATTACAAAGGAGTTGAACTTTTAGTTAAAAGTCCTTTCTCTGAGAAAACTCAGAACAATATGTCATTATATAAGCATTCTACCAATGTTTAAGGACAAGTATCCCTTATGAACATAAATCCAAATATTATTTTAAGAATTTAATAAAATCCTACAGTATATACAAAGGACAGTACATCATGATTTACTGGTCTTTATCCCAGAAATGCAAGGTTGGTTAACATTAAGAAATCAAATATTGGGGGTGCCTGGGTAGCTCCGACAGTTGAGTGTCTGACTTTTGATTTTGTTCACGTCTTGATTTCAAGGTCCAGGTTTGTGGGATTGAACCACACATCAGACTCCGTGCTGAGTGTGAACCTTGCTTAAGATTTTCTCTTTTTCTCCCTATGTCCCCTCCCCGCTCTCTCTCTCTCTCTCTCTCTCTCTCTCTCTCTTTCGCTTCCTGAATTAAAAAAAATATATCACCTAATATAATTCACCATATTTACAAACTCAAAAATAATAACTATATTATTATATAAGTTACATATGCAGAAAAAGCATTGTTAAAATCTAACATCCATTCCTTGTAAAGTCTTAGTAAATTAGAAAGCAAAAAGAATTTCCTCAAACTGATAAAAGGCATTTGAAAGCTTTTTACTTAAGATCAAGAACAATGAAAGAATGCCAGTACTCCCCTCTTCTATGCACCCTAACAGTGGGGGCTCTAGCCATTTTAATAAGTGAAGGAAAGAAACCTAAGCGACCAGGTAGGAAAGGGAAACACTGGAAAAACATGAAGAAAATTGTAGGCGTAATGAATATTTTCACTCCCTTGATTGTGGTGATCATTTTACATGTCCAAACCTATCAACAAGATATGCAATCTAAATAAATTGTTTCTTGCCTGTCAATTACATTGTCTGTTAAAAACATTGAGAAATCAATTAAAGTCAATTAGAAGATAAAAAGTTAGAAAGCTGAGCAGTTTCAAAACTAGGGACAGAGTAACACTCATGCACTGTTTTTTTGTGGAGCAAAGTTGGTAGCTTTTCCATTAAATAAAATGCACATACTCTTTGTAACCCAACAACTCTTCTGCCAGACATATATTGCAAATAAATTCTCATATAGATTATAGGAGGGTATAAAAATTATAGGAGAGTAGGAACAAAATTGTGGCTGATGTGCACAGCTAAATACCACATGGCAGCTGGGAACAGCAGACTTAATGAGTGCATTAATATAGACCGGAACAAAACAAAGAGAGAAAACCCAAAACAACAGACTGGATGAATGCAGAACAATGCTGTGGAATGAAACAAACAAATCCTTATACAGGACCATTCGTGTTAGGAAAAACTTTACCAACCTAAAAAAAAGGACATATATTATAGCCTGCTATGTACTCATGGAAGGAGGCACACCAAACACATTAATATGATTGCCTTATTGGGGTGGTTAGAAATCAGCGAATGACAAAATGCAGAGAAAAGTGCCTGAATAAATAAATAAATGAAATTGGAAAGACAAAAATATATAGGTCTTAAGTTAATGATCATAATATTCTATGAACTGTATAATTAACTCAATCCTTTATATGTGCATGAAAAATAACAATTAAAGCAAAATACAACAGTCATTGCTCTCGCATATTCAGCAACTACTGAGGTATTACGGACCTGGTCATAGCCATTAAAAATTAACTAATTATGGATTGGTCTTATTTCATGGTTCTATTTGATGCCATTTTCTAATTGTTTGGAAATTCCAGATTTGGCAGAACAGTGAGTTCACAGCTTGGTGAAGTAAGCAGAGGAGTATCGAGTAGTCCCTAAGGGGACTTACTGGAATCGCTCATTTGGCCTCTGTTAGGAAAACACGCTGGGACCAAACAACGTCTTATAAAGATACCGTTCGTGAGATTCCATGTTGAATTTCTCAAAATGTTCCTACTCCCAGCGGAATGCACATCCTTTTATTAAAGATCCGGATGCAAGAGTGGAAACCTTGGTATAAATAAATGCTTCAAACAGGAACTGTCCCTAGGAAAGAGGTAGAAATCAAAGAAGCTGGGGAATCTAGAACAAGAGGTCTTTCAACAGTTTCTTCCTCCTTGGCTTTCAGGACAGTGGGACAATTAGAAAGAGGCACGTTAGATTTCTAACTCAATTGACCTGGACCAAGCTCACGAAATGGCCAGGAGAAACAGAAAGGGTAGGTGTTTTTGTCTTTTTTTCCATTGGCCGTTGAACTGGAGTTATGTGAAAACTCTGACAAGTGTGTGTAGAATTTTGTGTTACTGTGTCATAGCTGCCACTGAATATTCTCACTTAAATCCCAAGGGACATAACTGAGCTGTACAGGAACAGTGACGGGCTGCTGCCCGGGCATTCAGAACGTCTGAGTGTTCTTCCTTTTACCTCCTTCACTACCTCCATGGCCTCCTTGAACAAAAGGAGAAAGGACCTGGCTTCTTTTACAAAAGGCTCTCTCCTTTAGGAATTTTGTAAAAAGTAAAATCTTGTATGTTTTCAGGGATAAGATGTCTACAAAAATAAAGAATATGGAATACGTTCCAAAGGCTTTAGAAATAGTAGGGACAATGATAGTAGAGGGGGATGATAGTGGAATTAAGATAAAAAGGCTGTTATTGCTGTAGGGATATGGAAAAATTATTAAAAAAGATATAAACAAGGGTGTTGGGAATGTCTCAAGTTTTTATTTTATTATTATTTTTTAATTTTAATGTTTTTTTATTTATTTCTGAGAGACAGAGAGAGACAGCACGAGCAGGGGAGGGTCAGAGAGAGAGGGTGATACAGAATTTGAAGCAGGCTCCAGGCTCTGAGCTGTCAGCACAGAGCCCTACATGGGGCTCGAACCCACGAACCGTGAGATCATGACCTGAGCCGAAGCCAGACGCTTAACCGACTGAGCCACCCAGGCACCCCGTCTCAAGTTTTTAAATGGTGAGTAAGTATGCTATAAACTGCATGTACAAAATCTCTTTCCTTATAAGCAACTGTATCCTAAAGACGTCAAAATGTATGACAGTTAAGAAAGCTGATCTGTTGGATGCCTGAGTGGCTCAATTGGTTAAGTGTCTGGCTTTTTATTTCAGCTCAGGTCATGATATCACAGTTCATGAGTTTGAGCCCCACATTGGGCTCTGTGTTGGCAGCAGAGAGTCTGCTTAGGATTCTCTCTCTTTCTCACAAATTAAGTAAATAAACTTTAAAAAACAAAAAAGTTTTTTGTTTAAAATATTTGTATGTTTTATTTATTTTTGAGAGCAAGAGAGGCAGAGCATGAGAGAGGGAGGGGCAGGAAGAGTGAGAGACACAGAATCTGAAACAAGCAAGATTATTTGTTTAAAATTATCATTTATAAAGGTCAGAGAATACAATATTAGTTGTAAACAAGACTTAGTGATACAAAATTTCTGCTGGAAAAATCAAACAAATTCCTCCATAAATATCTTCTTAAAACATACAATGAGACATGGTAAATAAAATGAGATATTTGATAAAAACATGTGAGGGGCGCCTGGGTAGCTCAGTCATTTAAGAGTCCAACTCCTGATTCCAGTTCAGGTAATGATATCACAGCCGTGAGATCAAGCCCCATGTTAAGCTCTTTGCTTGGCATGGAGCCCGCCTAAGATTCCCCCTCTTCTTCTGCCCCACCCCTGCTCTCTCTCTCTCAAAAAACAAAAACCCAACCACCACCACAACAACAAAACGTCAGAAATCTAAGAACTTTAATTTGTTTTTTGTTTTTTTAAAGTTTTTTTGGAATATAACACAATTTATTTTTTTAACATATGCAATTATTTTCCATCATTTACAATACAGTAGTTACAATGACACTCCAAACAGAAAAGCAAAGTAAAAAATCAAAACCCCAACTTCTATTTCATGTAATTAGACTTATACAGAAATTAGAAGGTTAAGTAACAACTAG
>NC_043705.1:73222732-73265782 GCF_006229205.1 Suricata suricatta | reverse complement strand
TATGGTATCTGTCCTTCTCTGCCTGACTTATTTCGCTTAGCATGACACCCTCGAGGTCCATCCACTTTCCTACAAATGGCCAAAACATGGAAAAAGCCTAAATGTCCATCACCTGCTGAGTGGATCAAGAAAATGTGGTATATATACACAATGGAGTACTACATGGCAATGAGAAAGAATTAAATAAAAACTTTAATTTGTATCATTTACAGTTTGTTTATTACACTATAATAGAAAGGCATTGGGAAAATTTAATTATATTGTTATATATTAGGTTGCTATAAGTCACTTATATTTGTTTTGTTATATTTGTTTTATAACCACCCCATGTTGCTTGATTAGAACCAACAGATCTTCGTGATTGGGGCTGAGATTAATGAAAGTATCTAAATGAAGACTTGAAATCTGCAAGGTAGAGTGAATTTCTATGAATATATATCCAAAATTCAAGTTACAAGGATTAATGTTTTGATTCACTTTGATTTGAGACTATAAATTCTGAGCTGATGTGACAAACTGGACAAATTCCTCCTCCGTTGGGCTGTTTTACCTGGATATATGTAATTTAATGTAATTTCCTTTGTGGGCATAAATACACAACACTGAATTTATAGCATTTTCAACCTATTTTCATATTTAAGAGGGAGGTATGAGAAGATTAAGAATTCTCTTTTCTGGTAAGTATCTTTGATAACATATTAATATTGCTTCTACTTTATTTGTATTCTCTTTCCTTTTGGGTATTTAGATTACATTGATTCCTCAACACCCAGACATAGAGGTCATTCTTGTTTTCTGAATAACATGTTATTGTCTCAATCTACAAATACCACTCCTCTCTTTGTCACATGAGCTAAGATGGACTTTACATTTCAATATCCATACAAAACCATTATTGAGGCAACAATAATTAAAAACATTTAATTGGTCAAATGCAAATAAAAAGTCTTTAAAATATTCTTTATGCCAAATACAGTGATGCTGAAGTTGTCATTTTGGTTATACATTTTTAGGAATTTATGTTATGAATATTAAGAAAACAAATTGGAGGCGTCTTGGTGGCTCACTTGGTTAAGTGTCTGACTTCAGCTCAGGTCATGATCTCATGGTTTGTGGGTTCAAGCCCCATGTCAGGCTCTGTGCTGACATCTTGGAACCTGGAGCCTGCTTTGGATTCTGTGTCTCCCTCTCTCTCTGCCCTTCACCTGCTTGTGCTCTGTCTGTCTCTCTCTCAAAAATAAACATTATTTTTTTAGAAAAAAGAAAACAAATTAATTGCTATTCTTCAAATTTTAGCCTACATGTTTAGCTTAGAATTAAATGAATATTTTGACTTTTTAATAGGTCTAGGATGTAACAAACACACACACATATATATAAAGGGGCAATTCAAGAATCTTAAATATACTTATGACAAGAAAAAAATTTTAAATATGACTTTGGAATTATTCAAGCAACCTTTGTCAGTTTGCCTCAGAAATAGAATGGTAAGACGCCTGAGTGGCTCAGTTGGTTAAGCGTCCAGCCTTGGCTTAGGTCATGATCTCACGGTTTGTGGGTTTGAGCCCGCATATGGCTCTGTGCTGACATCTAGCCCAGATCCTGGAGCCTGCTTCGGATTCTGTATCTCCCTCTCTTTCTCTGACCCTCCCTCCCCTGCTCACGCTGTCTCTCTCTGTCTCTCAAAAATAAATAAAAAACATTTTTAAAAGTTTAAAAAAAAAGAAATAGGATGGCATATTCTTTCAACTGACAGAAAGCTATATATAAGCACATTAATTATTTTGGCTAGTTGACTTCCTGGGCCACCATCTAAGACATCAACACAATTTAGATCTGCAACTAGTTCATTACTTATTCTTATTCTATTTTTATTTAACACATTTGCATACTTGAAGTAACTATGAAATTTCTCTGTGGATTATGATTATGATTATATGCAACCATCTCTGAATAGCTATTCTGATAAGATTATCACTAGTGTCTGTGTATAACAATAGAGCCAATGAATCGTGAGCAATGTTTTGAAGCTTCAAAGCATACTGTAATTACCTTGTAATTATTTACATGTCATCATGGCAATTAATAATTTTTAAAAAGTATATAAAACTCTCAATTACTATGAAAGATAGTTTTTAAAAGAATATAATGCCTTTAGCTGATATTATACTATGTGTGTATATATATATATGTACATATTCTACATATCGATATACAGTCTTCCTTTTATTATAAGGACTTTGAAATTTTTATTGTTATTGTTTTATTCACTGCTATATCCCTACATTTAAAATAATTCCTGACATTCAATAATACGTTATATTAATGGAGGCTGAATCAATTATTTAACCATATCTATCTGCTAACATCCTTCAGCATAGTTATAGGAATAGGAGTTAAGTTTCGTGGTAACAAAATGAGAGGCTAGCTTAGTTTTTCCCAACATAAGATTGCAAAGATAACCATGATGAAATGAGGAGGAGAGAAAGAATGAATGAATAAAGCAGCAAAGGACAGCGTTTCTATAAGGAGAATCACAGACCCCAAAGATACCTGCCTCTCTTTTTGATTTACTGCTTTCCCTCGTCCAGGGAAAACTTGACATTATAGTCTCCAAATGTGTTCGTATGTGAACTCTGCCTAATCTGTGGTATGTAACTTTGGACTTTGAGTCTTACATTTCTCACTTGAGAAACATGAATAAGGATAAGTCCTACTCCCTAAATACTACTGTAAAGGTTAAATAGGAGAAAAGCAATTAGCACAGTAGTTGTCATAGAGAGAACGCTCAAAAAATGATTGGGGGTAGATCAATAGATTGATTCACTTGGTAGCATAAAATACGTAATATATCAGTAAATCATGCAAATCAGAAAACATACGGCAGATTCAAAAAGGGGTAATAGAATTCTTAAAAGACAGGAAGAACATGATGACAGAGTGTAAAGAGAACCAAGAAGCATTTAGTGAGCAATTGTGCCTGTCATGAGCACCGGAGTGGAGCCCGGCCTTCCCGTTTAGAGTTAGAGGAAAATAATTGCAGCTCTCGAGAAAGATGAGAGTCACCGGGGTGGATATTCTGGCCTGGACTGTATTAAACTGAAGGAAGTGGGGGCTTGAGTCATGTGCTAATGTTTTAGATTTGTGAATATGGTACTCTTAAATGTGCCAGATTTGATTCTAAGTACTTCACAGCTGAGAATCCATTTCATTATCCTCTAACCCTGTGAGGCAGAATTATTAGTGTTACCTCTATTTTACAGTGAGAAAACTAAGGTATGGAGCTGATTAAGAGACTTGCCCAGGGTCACACAGCTAAGGACGGGGGCGCTAAGAGGGTTGAAATCTGGCTGCTGAGCTGTGGAATTCAGATAGCTGTCACGCTGCTGTGCTATTGCTTTTGTTTATCTTCAAATACCACAACTGGATTTCTAGACCAGGAACCATCGCAGTTGATGAATTACATTGTGTTCCTTCAAAATGGATTTCGCCTCTCATTATTTAGAGGTAATGGACAGAGGTGAATGCACTTTAAAGGTCAAATGTCTCAGATGTGTGGAAAGTTTGTCTCAAAAATCTGCGAACAATGCACGACAAGAGAAATATATTGTCAGGCCCACTGAAGAGTATTATTTCATTTCATAGGTAACTCTATATGGCAGATTTTAAAATAATGGTACACAGTGTATGTTCTCTGTATTAGCAAGCATTGTGTGTGTGTGTGTTTTCAAAAATAACTGCTCATATTTTCTATTGCAAATATTTTTATTAGTGGTCACAGTTGATAAACACCTTTTTGCCCTTCATGACTGTGGACAGTTGCACCCAAGTCACACATAACAAACACAGAAGTAAATAAATCCAAATTTATTTTTAAAAGTCAATTGCATAGTATCAGCATGAAATTGCTGCCTACTATCCTTCAGTTAAAACTGATCATTGTTTTCTGTGCATTCATGATTATGTAAAAAGACGTATTAGAGCCCCCTCTCTAAACCCTAAATGCTTTCATTTCTGTGATTTCCACAACTCACTAGAAATCTTAAATGCTTGCTTTGGTGGTCTATTTTTTGTTCTATTTTCCTCTATCCAACATCTTGGCAATGTCTGAAATAAAGATTTCTGAAAATTCGCTGGTTATAAGATAGTAGAAATTGAAGTTTGATAGCATTTGCCACAAAGCAGACTAAATAGCAGTAAATGATACAGGGAAGTTGAAATCCTTAACCTAAATCTGAGTTTAGGAAAGCCTTTTGCCCATTTAAACTACCGAAGACACTGGGTATTTTCAGTTTCTTTCCACTGGCTTGTATTCGGTATTCCTGTTCTTTCACATTCTCCAGGAACTTCATAATCTGAATATGCTTCAGATCAAGTGGAATAAAAAATAAAAACCTCTACCTGTCTGGTCCACCCTAAGTTATATCCTGACCCTGTGTGTTAGTGAAAAAACCAACCTCAAAACAAATAATAGCATACAGTTTCTTGGATGAAATTATTTCTTTTTTAATCCAGTGTCATTTATTTTTCACTTCCCTATTTTGTGAACCAAGAATCACTTCCACTTTTGTGCTGGGCTTAATAACTAATTGCTTATTTCCCAGTAACTTGTGTTTGATCTTTAGACCAATGTACATGAAAATATAATCTGGATTAAAATAAGTTCCTTAATGAGATATTTTAATTAAGACAAAACCAGAGAATACTAATTTATCAAATCCCTGTCTTTCTCACAATAAAAACTCAACTTTTTAAATATTTTTAAAAATGTTTTTGGTCCATGATCCAGGAAAGAATGGGTAAATATGTTTCCAATCCAAGAGGATGTCACTCCAGCTTCAATAAACTCTAGTTCTCACATATTCTGAGAATAAATTCATTTTCTACTTATGTTTAGAAATGGGGTGTATATTGTTAAGCATGCATTTAACATACAGTTACAAATATCATGAATCCAACCTTTAAATCATGTGAATTTTCACCCCATCCCTTCTCTTTTCTCTGTGTAGTAAATATGAATAGGAACGGAACTTGCCTCTATCTAACCCTAATCCTAAACAAAGATTCAACTATGGCTCCTTTTCCAACCTATAAAATACTAAAATAGTTTCTTATTCTATCTAACATAGTCCCTTCTAAAAAAGGTAAAATTCTGGAGTATAACACATATGCAGAAAAATACACAAATCTCAAATATTCAACTCAGTAGGTCTTCTCAAAGTGATTATCCCCCAGAACTACAAGTTTGATAATAAATAAAGAAAAAATGTACACAGATGCTCCTTTTTGTGCCTTTCCGGTCATTAATCTTACCTGAAGGACTCCATACCCTGACTTCTCTCACCATTGTTTATACTTACTGGTTTTACATCATTTATCTGTCTGAGTATTTGCAGTTAAATATATATTTGTGACATTCATTGATGTCATTCATTGATTGTGCAAAAGTTCACTGACTCATTCTCATTAACGTATATAATTGTATTGCCTTAGTGAACAATGTCACTCTACATGACATTTCTAATCTTTCTTTTCATCATTCTGGTAAGTATCTTATACTATCTCATGCAGCCACTGAGTACTTTTTTTTTTAGAAATATTAACATTTTTAAATTTATTGTTTCAATTTATAATAGTTTATGGTCAAATTGGTTTCCATGTAACACCCAGTGCTTCTCCACACAAGTGCCCCCCACCATGACCTTCACCCCCTTTCCCTCTCCCCCTCCCCTTTCGGTCCTCGGTTCATTTTTAATATTCAATAGTCTCTCATGATTTTTGTCCCTCACCCTCCCCAGCATTCTTTCCTGTTTTCCCTCCCTATGGTTCTCTGTTGGGTTTCTCCTGTTAGACCTATGAGTGCAAACATATGGTATCTGTCCTTTTCTACCTGACTTATTTCGCTTAGCATGACACCCTCGAGGTCCATCCACTTTCCTACACATGGCCATATTTCATTCATTCTCATTGCCATATAGTACTCCATTGTATATATAAACCACATCTTCTTAATCCATTCATCAGGTGATGGACATTTAGGCTCTTTCCATGATGTGGCTATTGTAGAAAGTGCCACTATGAACATTGGGGTACATGTGCTCTTATGCATCAGCATTTCTGTATCCATTGGGTAAATCCCTAGCAGTGCTATTCCTGGGTCATAGAGGAGTTCTATCAATAGTTTTTTGAGGAACCTCCACACTGTTTTCCAGAGCGGCTGCACCAGTTTACATTGCCACCAACAGTGTAGGAGGGTGCCCGTCTCTCCACACCCTCGCCAGCATCTATAGTCTCCTGATTTGTTCATTTTAGCCACTCTGACTGGTGTGAGGTGGTATCTCAGAGTGGTTTTGATTTGTATTTCCCTGATGATGTGTGATGCTGAGCATCATTTCATGTTCCTCTTGGCCATCTGTATGTCCTCTTTGGAGAAGTGTCTGTTCAACCTAACCAAAGATGTAAAAGACTTGTATGCTGAAAACTATAGAAGACTTATGAAGGAAATTGAAGAAGACACAAAGAAACAGAAAAGCATTCCATGCTTATGGATTGGAAGAATAAACATTGTGAAAATGTCATTACTACCCAAAGAAATCTACACATTCAATGCCATCCCCATCAACGTTGCACCAGCATTCTTCTCAAATCTAGAATAAACTATCTTAAAATTTGTATGGAACCACCAAAAAACCCTGAATAGCCAAAGTAATACTGAAGAAGAAAACCAAAATGGGAGGCATCACAATCCCAGACTTTAGCCTCTCCTACAAAGTTGTCATCATCAAGACAGCATGGTATTGGCACAAAAACAGACACACAGACCAATGGAATAGAGTAGAGAACCCAGAACTGGACCCACAAGTATATGGCCAATTAGTCTTTGACAAAGCAGGAAAGAGTATCCAGTGGAAAAAAGACAGCCTCTTCAACAGGTGGTGTTGGGAGAGCTGGACAGCAACACATAGAAAAATGAAATTAGACCACTTTCTTACACCATTCACAAAAATAAACTCAGAATGGACAAAGGACCTTAATGTGAGACAGGAAAACATAAAAACCGTAGAGGAGAAAGCAGGAAATAGCCTCGTAGACCTCAATCGCAGCAATTTCCTCCTGGACACATCCCCAGCAGCAAGGGAATCAAGAACAAAAATGAACTATTGGGACCTCATCAAGATAAAAAACTTCTGCAATGCAAAGGAAACAATCAAAAAAACTAACAGGCAACCAACAGAATGGGAAAAAATAGTGGCAAATGGCAGATCAGATAAAGGGCTAGTATCCAAAATCTACAAGGAACTCACTAAACTCCATACCCAAAAAACAAATAATCCAGTGAAGAAATGGGCAGCCACTGAGTACTTTAAAAAATTATGAGAATATAGTTGACGTACAATGTTACATTAATTTCAGTTGTACAACATAGTAAATGTGGCAAGTCTACACATTGTGCTGTGGTCACCACACACAAGTGTAGCTGCCATCTGTTACCACACAGCCCTACTACAGGACCAATAACTATATTCCCTTGGATATATCTTTTGTTTTCGTGACCCACTCATTTCAAAACTGGAAGCCTGTATCTCTCACTCTTCTTTATCTATTTTGCTCATCTCTTACCCAATGACAATCATCTGTTTGTTTTTAGGGGTCTATTTCTGCTTTTTGTTTTTGTATTCATTTGTTTTGTTTTTTAGAGTCCACATATAAGTGAAATCATAAAATATTTTTCTTTATCTGCCTCATTTCACTTAGCATAATACCCATGTTGTTGCAAATGGGAAGATACTTTATTTTTCATTAATGTCATTCATTATACTACTATATATTAAAATTAATTGTTACATAACTATCATTGGACTAATTTTAAAAATGTTTTAGTATTTATTTTTAAAGTACTATTTTTCATATGCTTTCAAATTAGTTGCTGCTGAGTTTTTTTTTTTAGCCTTATCTTCTTATTAAAGTTTAAAATAGACGTAGAGCAAAACATTAAGAAATGTTCGTCTGTTCCTCAACCAATTACCATCACTCTTAAATACTGGTTTATTTACTTAAGTTAATGTGTAATTTAAAAAATCTTAACAAATAAAGCATTTACTTAATCAAAGGTGTTTTTTCCAAAAGCACTTGAGGTGTCCAAGAATCTTCTAAGGGTGTAAACTCTTTCTATTTTTGGAGATATAGCTTTGAAAAGAAACTCAAAGGTATGAATTAATTTGATTTGAAACTATTCATCTAAGTTGTTGTGTTTGTAGCTCTTATATACCTGAAAACACATTTTTATCTTGCTTTTAAAATGTTTTTTTCATATATTTTATTTTCAAGTTGGTTTCCATATAACACCCACTGGTCATCCTAAAAAGTGTCCTCCTCCATGCCCATCACCCATTTTCCCCTCTCCCCCACACCCCAGCAACCCTCAGTTTTTTCTCCCTATTTAAGAGTCTCTTATGGTTTGCCTCCCTCCCTCTCTGTAACTATTTTTTCTTCTTCCCCTCCCCTGTGGTCTTCTGTTAAGTCTCTCCTGATCCACATATGAGTGAAAACATATGGTATTTGTCTTTCTCTGCTTGACTTGTAACATATGATTTGAATATTTTTGTTATGTGGCTTAATTACATCATCTAAAAACTGGTATTTAAAATGGTTTATATATTTTTGTTTAACTACATTGTGTATTATGATTTTCTGCTCTTTCAACTCTGAAAATTTTGGATATTTATCCTTCATTTAATTTTTAATTTTTAATATTTGATTTTGGATTTGGTGAAGTCATACTTCAATCTTTTGTTAATTTTATTTTTTTAATGTGAGCAACTATTGCGAAGATGAATTGAGCACCTATTCAGTATGTGCGTGGCATTGATCTTAATGCTGAAAAAAATTAATAAAACAGCCCTCAATTTAATTGCATAAGGTGTGAGTTTGTGTGTGTCTTTAGGAATAAGCATGATGGACCAGCTGAGATCTCTTACAAACTTTCTCTGGTAAAAACAAACAAAAAAATGACAATGACAACAAAAAACCTGAAAGCATGCATCATAAAGACAATGTGTCATAAAGACCTTTTAAAATACTTCCAAAAGACACAAAGGAACAAATATGGGAGAAGCATGAAGGAGACTTACAAAGAAGTGACAGATCAGAGGAGCCTGTGAAGGGTGAAGAATTCTGGAAGAAAATATGAGTATTTGAAAAAAAAGCATTTCATATCTACAAGTTTTGTGGTGTACCTGAACCATATGTTCCAGCACAATTTCTTCAAAAGCTAAAGTGACTTTAGGCTGCATTACCATAAACCTAAATTATGGCAGTGCTATTGCACCTCTGCACTGTCAGGCTGCTGGAGTGTGAGGTTTCAGTCCTGCATGCTGCCTGTCGTAGTACAGGGGTGAAGATGACTGTGGACAGATAGCGTGACCCAGATAGGTAGGATCTAAATGAAATAACACACGAGAAACAGTGAAACAGATAGTCTAAAAAGCAGTTATGTGGAACACAAAATTCTCTCAAATCCAAAATGTCTATTTTTCCTGTGAAGAAAAACCCATTATAATTATCATATAATAATATTACAATAATATAATATTCTGTATTGTTATAAGAATTATTATTTTTCTGAAGGCAGAATCATATTCTTAAAAGGTTCTAAATAGTAAAAAGAAGAAGAATGACAACATTGTTATGTTATTAAAACAGAAAATGATTTTAAAATCTGAAATCAAGTGATAGTCTTAAGAAATATGTTTGCCCTTCAGTAGGTTCACATTGAAAAGCTAAATCTAAGCATAAACTGCATTTTCATCATTAGTTCAGAAACACCGAATCAAGATAAGGTAACAAAAGCCCTGGAAAGATATTGATTTAGACCCTACAAGTTAATTTAAAGATAAGATGGGTAAAAAAAAAAGAACTTGAAAAAATAGGAAAGACCAAAGAAATTGTATTTGACCTTTATTTATCCTTTCTGAATTTAGAACTGTATAATAATAAAATGTATATGTATGTATTTAAATATATAAAATGTTGAAAGAAGTGTGACTTACTGGTTTAAGTTGCATACATGTAATATTAATGTAAAGGTGCGACAACATATTCAATTCAGCCAACCTGCACATGTTGGACACACAATATATGCCATTTTAGAGACGTTTTGCTACATGAATTTGAGAGGAAACAGTATTTTTTTATTTATGAAATTTCTTTTTTTCAATGCTAATGCCAAACTTGTAAAAAGATTGTAGCAGTATTTTAAATCATATCAGGCTAAATATTATCTTTGTTAACCCTCTTTTAATCCTTATTTGAAACATAAAAGAAAAGTATCCACTTCATAGGGTCTTCAGAAGTAACATTTATCAGATAAATGTAAAATTTACTGGACAAATGAAGGGCCACATCGATATTATATTGTTTCTCTACTAACCATAATGATTTTCAACTGAAAACAAAAAAGGGTAATTCGAGGTAGTCATTTAATGTGTTCATTAGTCATTCAGGGCCTATCTAAGTTTTAAAACACCTATCTGCCAATGCCTTTGATAAAGATACAAAGGATTTCACTTTTATCAGAAAACCAAATTGTAGTAAATGCAATTAGTTGATAAGAGAAGTTATACAAAAACATGTCAATGACTTTGTATATGTATATATATATATATATATATTTATTTATGTAAATACATACATACATACATAGAAGAGAGTGAGAGAGAAAGTTGTGGAGCCTGAGAAGAGTAGACACCCAATTCACTCTGGGAAGTCAGAGAGAGTTTAATTTGAAAAGGCATCATAAAGAAAATATGGCTT
The DNA here is from genome assembly GCF_006229205.1 of Suricata suricatta. Lineage (NCBI taxonomy): Eukaryota > Metazoa > Chordata > Mammalia > Carnivora > Herpestidae > Suricata > Suricata suricatta. The sequence goes on along the minus strand of NC_043705.1, from coordinate 73,254,970 downwards.
TAGCTGGATCTGGGAAGATGAAATAATAAGACAAAGAATGATTTTTTTGGAAGAGACAACAATGCAAAAATTGAGGAAGCAGTCATTAAGGGAAAAGTGGACACTCAGCAAAGCAAAATCCAAGATGTGCAAGTTTGAATAAAAGATATTAAGTCTGAAAAACTAGGCAATGTCTTAGAAGACTCAGCATGAAATTTTGAGGAGATTAAATTTTATTTTGTAGTTTTTGAGTGATCACTGAGGGAATAAATAGAGAGACAATCTCTTTTGCCTTAAAGCTCTTTCCAGTTGTGTGGAGTGTGTACTTGGAGGGTACAGGACTAGAAAAGGTGACCTCAGTTACGAGGTATCTCTGACCTCCTATTCAAATAATAAAGATTATAATGAAGCGGGATCTGTAGACGTTATAAAACTAGGTGATTCTTTTTACATAATTAGAGGCACAGCTGAAATATTTAAGGGGTAATGTATGAAAGTATTCCAAATAGGATTCTTTGAGAAGCAGACTTTGAGACAGTTTAGCATTCAGGATGTTTAGTAAGGATCACAATGGTATCAATACGTTTAGAAAGAGAAAAGAGGAAATAAGGATGGGCAGAGGGAAAAATCCAGCTGTGATTTAGTCCAAAGAGTTTCAACAGACCAAAAAGAGGTTTCTGAGGCTGAAATAACTCAGGATATCCTGCATTGGGCTAAAATGAGTGAGTTTCTATACTGCCTCTGCTTTTACATCCTTGGATGTGGGCCACACCGCCAGCAGCGTGACTTTGGCTGAGGTAGTCCACTGAAGCCAAGGCAACCCCTGAAGGGGCCAACAACTGAAGTCCTAGTGTCGAAAGACTTTTGAATACCCAGAAACAAGAATGTCTTTCTAGGGAGATTTAAGGGGCTGATCATCTCTGAGTCCATCACAGTAGGTGGGAGGGAAAACCATCCAAGGTTGATTTGAAATTTTACAGTTTGAGGAAAAGATTCTGGAATGATTTAATACAAGAGGTTTGCAGAAAGAATGACAGTGTATTAGTGGGGGAATTGTATGTGGCTTAGAGAATTCAGTTGCTGAATGTTTTTAGGTAAAATCGTTATAGTATTTCTAACACCTTTTCCTTGGGCCACATCTCTGCATAAGCCAGGAAGTTTAATTTTGTCAAGTAAATCTCAATTGTCAGTCAATATAAATAAATACATTTAGTAATGCATGGATCAAGGAAAATGACTAAAACAGGAATACATCTCAATTGCTGGAAAAACAAAGCTAGGTACATGCCCTGTTTAGGAAAGAATCAACATCTTTCTCATTAAAAAATAACAAGTTAGTTCTCAGAAATAATGATGCATTATAGGAAGACTTTCAAATAAATTTCAATCTCAAAAATAGAAAATAGTAAAATATCCTATATTAAGAAATTAAATAATGTAAAATTACTCAACATTTTTAATAGGTGTAATTTACTGGAGGTTTTTAATGCTATAGCCATTTACAAAACAATTTTCAGGAGCTCCATGCAAAAAGTGATCATTTTTTAGTGCCGTATCATGACATTTCATGAGATTTGGCATGATACCTTATAATAACTTCATTTTCTTCACAGGAAAAAAAATGAGGCTAGTGCACAGTAAGAATTTGCAGTAAATCTTACAAGAACTCAGTAGCTTGGCGTTTATTGCCCATCGCTTCCTTTTGATTTAGCGGGTCTGCCCTTCAATATTTCTTTTCTCCAAATACTTGCCCAACTCTGTTTTTAAAACAATTTATACTGGTGGCACATTTTACAGCCTTTGGTAGTTTGTGGCTTATGTTATTGTGTCAGAATGATCCCACTCTAGTATATTTAGAGAAACTTCTGGACGTCTTTGGTAAAACTCAATTATTTTAAGGGTCTATATCTCTAAGAAAGAAGGGCATGGTACCATTCAGTGCTAGTCCATGAGGAGAGTTTTTCTTTAAATGTTGCTATATATTTCACTTGCAGTTTGAAGGAAATATCTGGGAGTGGACTTGTTGAAATTTTTGTTCTTTCTTTTTAACTTGATGGATAGTATGATTGCTAAAGTAAAATGTCTTATAATTTTTATCATAGTGTTGAGTCCCATCATTTATAATGGTTTTATAATTAAACCACTCTATATTGAGCTAAAACTTAGACTTATTTTGGAGAGTTACTATTTTCTCTGGTGGGGGATATTGATGGAGAAGACAATGCATGTATGTTGGCAGGAGATTATATATACCTTCCCTCACGTTTCCTGTGAACCTAAAACTTCTCTCAAAAATTATCTTAATACAACAAACACAAAAAGATTCCTGTTTCCTTAGAGTTTACATGAATACAAAAAGGTGAATAAACACAACATAGAGATATTTTAGACCCTGACAAGTGTTATAAAGATGATTCTAGTTTAAGTCAAGGCGAACATCAGTGAGGGGATGACATCTGAGTCAAGACCTGAAGACCAAGGAAAATCCATCCTGAAACCATTTAGAGAATATCACCTGAAACCATTAGAGAAATTTGGAATTGCAAAGGTCTTGGTAGTGTGAACAGAAAAAATAATCCATGTGCATAGTTGGTATCCAGGGAATATCAAGTAAAGTATCATAGGGCAAGAAATATTTAAACAAGGTCTTTGAGGAATTCACCTAGAGAAGAGAGGAGACACCAACTCCTTGTTAGAACTGGAGTAAACCCATGTGGGTATCTGAAATATTCTGGAGCAGGAAGCAGACAACAAAGCTGATGTGTACAGGGAATAGTCAATGTTTTGGGGCTGTACATCGAAGAACTGCAAATTTTATGAATAAGCCAGTGAATGATTTGAGGAAGGGACTGCTGGGAACAGAACTGCAGTTTTGAAATTTTAGTCTGGCAGCAGCAGTGGCAAATGATCTGGTGTGTGGAAGGCAAGACGGAAAAGAAATATAACAGAAGGACATTGAATTAGCCTGTGGGACAATGATGAGTGTACTTTCTGGAGCACTGGCAATAGAAATGAAAGGGAGAGAAAATACTAGCTAAGCCTTTAAAGGAAGAATTAATTATCTTAGGTATGAGAGTGGCGTTTGATTTTGGAAGACAGCATAGAAGAGGCTATTAGGTCACAACAAAACAAAACGAACAACCCACACAATGAAGGGTGGTCAAGGTTGAGGTACTCTATCAAGTAATCTAAGAACAGAAAAGAAGTTGCTGCTTTTGTCAATTAGGAGGTTATTGATAATCTTTAATGAAGAAAATGTAATTGTGTGCTAAAGGAGGACTGGGATGATGTGGAGAGAGGAATAGGGAAAGATTTTATTGATTGGTAATTGTTCCTCTTAGCAAGTGATTATGTCACACAAGAAATGCAGAACTCTAGAGGAAAAAGCATAGAGAAAACATGAGTTACTCATCATAAACCAGAGAGTAGATGAAATGGCTGCTTTCATGATATCAGTGCAGCTCTTTGTGGCTGGACATATCACATGATTATAAAATATGTAGATATATTAAAAGTTATTAAATTCAGGAGTCCTTGGGGGGCTCAGTCGATTAAGTGTATGACATCAGCTCAGGGTGTGATCTGGTGGTTTGTGAGTTTGAGCCCATGTCAGGCTCTGTGCTGACAGCCCAGAGCCTGAAGTATGCTTTGGATTCTCTTTCTCTCTCTCTCTCTTAAAAGTAAATAAAACATTAATAAAATTTTATATAAAATCTAGATCCGTGGCATTAAATGTGAATTTGAATGCTTAATAAAATTAAAGAAGCCTCCCTAGAGATAAATTGAATGGTGTATGACATTCTATGAGCATTCACTCTCTAAAATCTATTGCATGCTGATAATAGTGATAGTAAATTTAACAATATTGATAAACGTGAGTTTTAAAGGACGCCTAGGTGGCTCAGTCAGCTAAGCGTCCAACTTCAGCTCAGGTCATCCTCTCATGGTTCAGTTCCTGAGTTCTAGGCCCAAGCATTCCCACAGAGGGCTCTCTGCTGTCAGGGCAAACCCTGCTTCCGATCCTCTGTCTCCCTCTCTCTTTGCCCCTCCCCCGATCGTGAGCAAGTGCATGTGCATGTACACTCTCTATCTCTCTCAAAAATAATAATAAACATTTTTTAAAAGCTTGAATTTTAATATTTAGTTCAACTTATTTAATGTATTTTCTCATTAAAAATAAAGAATGTAAAATGAATGGAATTAAGACAAATTATATTTCCTACAAGTGAAATAAAGCCAATATTTCATAATATTTTCTCTCAATCATCTCTCTATATACAAATTTTAAAATAGTCTTTATTATATACACCCAATCATCATGATATGACTGACACCTAACCCAGTAGTGACTATATGTGTGTATCTTACAAACTTACAAACCATCAGGCTTCACATTGCCATCTGGTTGGCAGATTGATCAAACAAAAAATTTAAATTAATTTTAATGTTTATTTATTTTTGAGAGAGAGACAGAGAGATAGAGTATAAATGGTAAAGGGGCAGAGAGAGGGAGACACAGGATCTGAAGCAGGATCCAGGCTCTGAGCCGTCAGCACAGAGCCCAATGTAGGGTTCCAACCCAGGAGCTGTTTAACCAACTGAGCCACCTACATGCCCCAAACAACAAAAATTTAACTTACAGTCATCTTTCTTTATCAAGCCTGGCATCTATAGTCGTAGGTCTGCTTTCCCAAGGTGGAAGCTCTGAGCTAAAGATTTGTGGGCAGGAAGTTTATTGGGAACCAATAACACATGTAAAGGAGAGATAAAAGCAAGACTAGGGAAAAACAGAAATTCAATGTTGGTGCAATTTCAAGTCTTCAGGTGATTTTATGAGATGTTACACAGAGATCTTCCTTCAGTTTTCTCCCAACTGAGGCAAGGAAGCTGAACCTTTGTCTTCCTATAACCTGTGCTTTGATGCAGGATGCCCCAGGGGGAAGGACAGACTTAACCAAAGCAATTCCTTTTGACCAAGAGCAGTTCCTAGAGAAGGTTCAAACAGCTGGCAACCAGCAGGCAACACACCTGACGGAAAGCGTACCTGAGTCCCAAAGAGAAGAAATCCAGGAATCCATTATACCATCTATGACCTTTTCTCTCCCTTCCAGAACCTAGTTGGCATGATGACAGAAATCTTAGTCTGTTTTGAGGGGTTAGTAATGTATCTTAAATGCTTAGAAAAATTGCATATCTCATAGTTGACGTTGAATAGTTGTTAAATGGGTAACTTTTTCCTCTAGATCTAAAGCAGACAAAGATGTGTATCTGTAGGCTTCCTTTGCTGGCAGGAGAAATTTATCTAGATCACCTTGTCATTGAGAAGTCAAACTCGGGATCCCAGTTTCATGCTGGAGTCTCCATTTTAACTCTCCACCTAATTGAACCCTCTTCTCCGGTTCTTTGCCTGTCTATTGGTGTCCAATGTTTAAAATCCCAATGTGGGCGGGTATATATCATTTGATTCTAAAATTATTGCTCTGGGGCACTTGGGGGGCTCAATCAATTGAGAGTCTAACTCTAGATTTTGGCTCCGTCATGATCTCACGGTTGGAGCATTTGAGCCCCACATCAAGCTCTGTGCTGATAGATCAGCCTGCTTGAGATTCTCTCTCTACCCCTCCACTACTCACTCTCTCTCTCTTTCAAAATAAATAAACTTTTAAATAAATAAAATAAAATATTATTCTGTTATAAATTATTTTGTATTTCATTTTTATTTACATTTGTTTTGTTTAATTAATTTTTTAAAATGTTGAGTATTCTTGATGGTTTTTGCAAGCTTTGTATTTAAAATGATTGTGTTTTAATATTTCATTTGTGATGTGAGGAATTCTCCGAATATATAATCTATCTGTGACTTCTGGCTACTTGTAATCAGACCTGTGCAGCATCTAGCAACTCTATGTGACTCTTCTTTAATTGGCTGGAGCATGAAAATGTCACTGTTCTGTGAAGATTGTACTTAGTCATTCTTTTCCAAATTTATTGAAGTCATTTTTAAATTTTTTATGTAAGTAGTGATGTGCATATTACCTGTTTTACTGTTTCCTAATGGTCCATTTATTTATTTTTATCCAGTAGCACAAAATGAGTAGATTGAATTCTTGTTTTTATGAACAGATTGACCTTTACTTTCTGATGAGAACAAGTTTGAGTAAAAAGCTATCAGGTTTTAAAAGTGATCCAATCAAATTCTGTAAACTAGTTTTCAGAATGCTACTGGGAAAAAAACAAACACCACATTTATGTGTCACTATCCTTGTTGCCACCCCCTCCCCCCCAGCCACACATGCACACACACACACACACACACACACACACACACACACACACAGGTCTTTTTCTAACTCTTACTTACCCTTCCAACCACAACATAGTGGTTCCTCCTTCATGACTCAGGCCAGATATCATCACTGTATAGTATCTCTGTAGATGAGTGAAGTTTGTATCTCATTCTATGATGGTGGTATTCACATTGTAATTTTTATTTGATCTCTCTCCATCCCTAGAATAAGAGCTCCTAAAAAGAAAGAAATAGGTCAGGAGCACCTGGGTGGCTTAGTCAGTTGAGCATCTGACTTAGGCTCAGATAATGATCTTGCATTGGTGGGTTCAAGCCTTGTGTCAGGCTCTGTGCTGACAGCTTAGAGCCTGGAGCCTGCTTTGGATTCTGTGTGTGTGTGTGTGTGTGTGTGTGTGTGTGTGTGTGTCTGCCCCTCTTCCACCCACACACACTCTCTCTCTCTCTCTCTCTCTCTCAAAAATAAATAACATTAAGACAATTAAGAAGGAAATAGGTTAAAATAATGTTTATAAAGAAAATATTTAGCATAGTTGCCTTACATAGTAGAAACTTATGCTGAATCTGAGGGACCAATGAGTCCCATTGGTCCCAAAATGTAGGACCAGTCCCCTCATTTTTTCAAAAGCTTTCAATGTACATATATAAATACTTCATAAATATCTCACAATTTGCCTTTTTTTTTTTTTGCTTGCAGGTTGCAGATGGATGTCACCACTATGTGTAATGACAGAGGCAGAGATTGGAGTGACACAGCTACAAACTAAGAAATACGAGGAGTCTATGGCTACCACAGAAAGCCAGGAAGAGGCAAGGAATGAGGGTCTTACAGTGAGCACTGATCTGCTGACACCTTAAATTTGGAATTCTGCCTCTAGAGCTGTGAGGATAAATGTCTGCTGTTTTATCTGAACAGCTAGTTACTGTAGTCGTGTATGAAGCATGTGTGTAGTCTATACAGCCGAATAAAGCCAGATACATGTATCATACAAATATTTATATTTTGGAAAGTAGATGTATTATGACATTCTTATTTAAAGAAAGATTTCTTGAGGCACCTGGGTGGCTCAGTCAGGTAAGTGTCTGACTTCAGCTCAGGTCACAATCTCAGTTTGTGGGTTCAAGCCCCACATCAGGCTCTGTGTTGACAGCTCAGAAGCCTTCATATCCTATGTCTCCCCCCACCTCTCTACCCCTTCCTTGCTCGTGCTCTGTCTCTTACTGTCAAAAATAAATGTTAAAAAATTAAAAGAAATTAAATTTTAAAAATTTAAAAATAAGTAAAGAAAGAAAGATTTCTTAGCCAAACAAGCCTGGCCAATAATGCATATCGGATCTCTCTTTAGTAGATTATGATGGCTAATTGTATATGCTAACCTGACTGGACCATGAGTGTGCAGATACTTGGTCAAACATTACTCTAGGAGTTTGCACAAGGGTATTTTTGTATTAGATTAACTGGGTAACATTTTAGTTAGTAATGTGGTAATGTCAAACAGATTGCCCTTATAATATGAGTGGGCCTCATTTAATAAATTGAAAGCCTGAACAGAACAGAAAGAATTCTTCCCCAAGAATTCTCCACTTGACTGCCTTTAGATTTCATCTGGCCTATCGACTCTCGGGGGTCTCAAGCCTACCAGACCACACTTCAAATCTGAATTTGCCAGTCTTCATAAACATGTGAGCCAATCCCTTATAATAAATAAGTTTCTATCTCTGTCTCTGTATAATGTGTATATATACAATATATACATATATTTGTATGTGTGTATACAAAAACCCCACACAATTTTATGTCGTTCTGTCTCTCTGAAGAACCCTGACTAATACAGATTTAAGGTTCTTTTCATATATTGACTCTGAACAATTCTGTGGTCAATTTACTTACATGACTTTGTTTAACCCTCCTTTTTAGAAATTTTATTACCAAGGTTTTATTCACGTAATTCCTGTGACATCACATATATCCAGGGTGCTCTGTCTCTTACTGTCAAAAATAAATGTTAAAAAATTAAAAGAAATTAAATTTTAAAAATTTAAAAATAAGTAAAGAAAGAAAGATTTCTTAGGCTTGTTTGGCTAATTTGTGATTTTCACTTGGGAAATGTATGTATAGCTACAAGAATCTCTTAAAGCAGTGTTGGGTAACCAATAGCTCCTAGTATCATTTGTGATATCTATACCTGCTCAGTCACTCAAAAGCCACAACTGCTTGAAAGTCATATTATGGCCGTTCAAGTGACAGGACTTCTGTGGTCCTGAGTGATCCAGGCTACATTGATCTATCCTTTCTGACCAAACCTACAAACTGAAAGTATAATTTTATCTGGTTATTCAGAGACATTAGGAATTATGACCACCAAAAAACAATCAGAGCAAGCCAACAGGCCTCATTTAATGGAGGTGATAGCTAGACATGGGTATTCTGGTTACTATAACATAGTTAACACTTGGAAACCTTTGATCAAAGTAAGTAATTATATACAAAGTCATTGTATGAATGCAAATGACATGAAAAACTCCATGCTACTATCTACACAAATGGTAACGCTAAGTACTCATGTGCACAAAATCATTTGATTTTCGTGTTTCCACAAAAGCATATTCAACCGATAGAAATGAAGGTTTTATAGATGTAATCAAATTGGATAGTTTCTGTATGCTATCTTTTGAAGCATGAAACCAATTCATAATTATTCTATTGTTAACTGGCTTTTATTTTAATTGATTCACTGCTTTTGTCAGATCATTTCTATATTGAATCAAGATTGATTTGTACTACATTCTTATGAATAGACTTAGTAATGTACTATAAAAACATGCTTGCACAGTATTACAGAGTTAAATATTGTGCTTCCTTGAGAAATATTTTCTGTATTGTTTTACAAGGAGAGGACATATTTTTTATTGAAGTATAATTGATATACAATATTCTATTAGTTTCAGGGGTACATTACAGTGATTTGATATCTTCATAAATTATGAAATGTTCCTTAAGGTAAGTCTAGATACATCTGTATCCCTACAAAGTTATTACAACATTATTGACTGTATCACCTATGCTGTACACCACAACCTATTAATTATTTAATTTATAGTGTCTATATATTTTATAGTGGTAAGTTAGTGCCTCTTAATTCTCTCCAAATATTTTACCTGGCCCTCCAATATCTCCCTACTCTGGTAAACAACAGTCTATTTCTTCTGTCTATGAGTCTGTTTCTGTTTTATTTTCTTTGTTAATTCGTTTTGTTGCCATTTGGGTTTTGTCTTTCTCTAGCTGACTTATTTCACGGAGTTTAATACTCTCTGGGTCCATCTGTTTTGTCACAAATGGCAAGGTTACATTATTTTTGGAGGCTAAGTAATAGTCTATTCTCCCTCTCCCTCTCTCTCGCTCTCTCCCTCTCTCTCTCTCTCTCTATATATATATGTCACAGAGATGGTACTATTTTAATATAACTTGTTTTGATTATTCAATGTAAGCGCATGCCTTGTTCTTTGGGAAGATTTCTGGTTTGATTTATTTTTGCTTTGGGTTATGTTTCTTTGTATGATCACATTCCCCCTTTTGATTCAACAGCTTAAGGGGGAGTGTAGGTATTCTGACCTAGGAACAGCAATATGAAGTATTTTGGTCTTACAAATTTAATCAAGACTCCAACAAATCATTTCAATGGTTTTAATCTTCCAAAGGGCTAAGTGTGTGAATCATGAGAAGGCAATACGCTAATGGACTTAGCAGAAGGATAAGGATTAAAGAACACATCAGAGGAAAGTGGGAAGCCATCTTGCTGAGACAAGCCTGTAAAAGAAGTAGAAGAAATTTGAAGGTATGAATAAGTTATATCATTAAAATTTTGTTCTTTGTACTGTTTTCTCTGATTCTGACATTAAGGTTTGAATTGGACAATTAGATTTAATTTTGTTGGTTCTCACCAGTGTACTGCTAAAATGCACAAATGGATAGACTTATCTTTTAAATTAGCCATTTGCAGTGATTAAAAATTGGTTAATTTAGTATTGGGGACATTTTTGTGATCTTATTGTTGCAAATACTAAGTTAATAATTTTGTAAATCTGTACTTTCTAATGTCCAAGTCACTGCTTGTTGAAGAATTAAATAACTAGATGCTTACATGGGAGAAGGGGAATATTCAGAGACTTATAAAGTGTCTGCTACTGCTATTACTTTAAGGTAATATTCAATATGTGAGCAAATTTTAATGTGCTATGACAAAAAACTTGTGTTTACTAAGAAATCATGAAAAAAAACAATATATATTTTTTAACAAAATGTGCAAATATATTTAGGTAATAATTCAAAATGTTTAGTGATTTATTATCTTCAAAAAGTATTTTCAAAGTTTATTATTGTTAGTGAGAATACAGCAGGAAGTTTTTTTTTTTACACTGAACATTAAGTATCTAAAGGAAACTAGCCAGAAGAAAACTCCTTTTTGATTGTAATAGTTAAGTAACAATATCTTTCTCATGAAAGAAGACAATAAAGCTTAAGTAACTAAAGATATAGGTTTGTGAGAATTTTTATTTGAGACAACAGTCATTTTTTTCATGTTTATTTATTTATTTTGAAAAAGAGCATATGCGGGGGAGGGGCAGAGTGAGACAGACACAGAATCGGAAGCACTCCATGCTCTGAGCTGTCAGCACAGAGCCCAATGCAGGGTTCCAACCCACGAGCTGTGATGAGGAGTGACGGTATTGATGTCTTCTTGTTAACTATGCTCCCAGCAAAGACAATTACTAGGGACAGAGAGGTGCATTTAGTATTTTTTCAAAAGGATCAACCCAGAAGACAGGCACAATGATCTTAAGTGTATACATACCAAACAATTATCTCAGGATACATGAAACAAAAACTGGTACCAATGAAAGGAAAAATAGAACATCCATAATTTTAGCTGGAGACCTTAATGCTCACCTTTCAGCAAATGATAGAACTATTAGTCAGAAAGTAACAAGGATAGAGACAAGTGTAACAACAGAGTGAACTAGCAGAATCTACTTCACATATAGGACACTCCAGCTAACCACAGCAAAATAATCATTTTTCTAAAATGACATTTTCACCAAAGTAGTCCAGATTTTGGATCATAAAACACAATTTAACAAATTTAAAGTGATTAAATGTATGTTCCTTGACCATAGAGGAATCGAACTGAAATAGAAAGAAAGCAGGAAAATCCATGATCACATGGAAGATTTTTAAAAATTTAACTAGAAAATGGGCAAATGAACAGGCATATCACTGCTAAGGATATACAGATGGTATTTAAGTACCTAAAAAATATTCAACATCATTAGACATTAATAAAATTAAAAAAAATTAAAACCACAATGAGATATTACTAAGTACCTATCAGAATGACTAAAATTAGAAAGACTGAAAACACCAAATGGTGTGTGGAGTGTGGAGTGTGTGCAAGCAGGGGCGAGGCAGAGGGAGAGGGACAGAGAGAATCTTAAGCAGGCTCTATGTTCAGAGTGGAGCCCGATGTGAGCCACCATCTCAGGACCTTCACATGACCCTGAGATCATAACCTGAGCCAAACTCAAGAGTCCCCTGCCTAGTTGACTGAGGTACCCAGGTGCCCCATAATTCACATTTAATCAGTAGACTGAAGGATATGGATGAATCTCAGAGTAATTATGCTAAGTGAAGGAAGTGAAAGAATTATGTGTAAAAAAAAAAGAGTACATTTGGTATTATTCCATTTACATAAAATTTTAGAAAATGCAAACTAGTACATAGTGTCAGAAGGTCAGTGGTTGTAAGAGGCAAGGAGCAGAAGCAAGAAAGAGTAGGAAGGAGGGAATATGAAGGATCACAAGGAATCTTCTGAGGATAATGGATATGTTCACTATCTTGATTGTGGTGACAGCTTCATAAATCTGTTTAAAACTTATAAAATTTGTAAACTTTAATTATCTGCAGTTTATTGTATGTCAATTATACCTCAATAAAGCTTGAGAGAGAGAGAGAGAGAGAGAGAGAGAGAGAGAAACAATAAATAAATAAATAAATAAATAAATTAGTAAACTGAGTAGAGAAGGTTGTTCTTCCCAATAGGAGTAAGCATCATCCAATCTACTGAAGACTGAATAAAACAAAAAGGTGGAGGAAGGGTGAATTTACTCTCCGCTTGAGCTGAGGCATCCATATTCTCCTGCCCTTGGACATCAGGGTTCTTGGGCCTCCATATGCAAACTGGGACTTACACCATCAATCCCCCAGAACTCAGACCTTAAGATTTGAACTGGGGTTATACCCGTAGTTTTCCTGGGCCTATAGTTTGCAGATGGTAAATCATGGGGCTTCTCAGTTTCCATAATCTAATCTAATGAGCTGTATCTCATAGTTACTCTCTCTCTCTCTCTCTCTCTCTCTCTCTCTCTCTCTCTGTCTTTCCTATTCTGTTAGTTCTGCTTCTCTGGAGGGACTGACTAATGCTGTGGTTGACAGGGACTGGACTGGTGTGTGGGGACATGAATGGGTGCTAATAAGTACAAAATTTCCTTTTTAGGTGATGAAAATGTTCTGTAATTAACGGTGGTGCACCGTTATAACTATATATATAATTAATAAATCTATACATGTATATGTACATATAATTAGATATAGATATTAAAATAGTTTTTGGCAAACTGATGGTTACCAGAGGGGAGGAGTGTGGAGGGCTGGGTTAAATAGGTGATGGAGATTAAGGGGTGCTGGATGTGCTTGTGGTGAGCACTGGGTATTGCGTGGAAGTGCTGAAGCACTAAATTGTACACCTGCAACTAATATTACATCGTACGTTAGCTAACTAGAATTTATATAAAAACTTACAGAGAAATATGACCTCCCCCCAAAAAATATTTGGCTCTGGATGTGGATTTTGCATCAGAGTAGCAAGGCTTTAGGACACCTCCACTTGCATGGGCCCATTTAAAACCTTATGAGGAGATGCTGTTTACACAGACATGAGTTTTTTTTCAAATGGCAAAAGCAAGATATTTTAACTGCAGTGGGTTAAGAACACTGTCCCTTTCCATGCCAAGTCCCTCTGCAACTCCTTTCCTTTGGGTTGGGTGGCATTGGCACAGGTGCATGGATGTGAAAGATAATGGCTAATAAGAAGTTTACCTGATAAATCTAATTGCTTAATCTAGAGACTATGATTGGCCTGAGATCCAGAGAAGAATCTTCAGGTCATGCTAAATTCTAGGTGAGATACTTGTAATTATTTTGGTGTGTGAATGGCTTCCAGGAATACTCTTGTTATGAACTGCCTGATTTACCCTTTGTTATGACCCAAGTACAGAGCCAGTTATTGATTGCTAAGTGGTCATGTCCAATGACAGTTAACACTAAGAAGGAAGTGGTTAACAGAGAAGAAACAAGATATACAGACCCCGGAACTTACCTGTGGAAAATTCTTTAAAACTTTATATTGCTCATATATGAAAGGAAATTGATAAAGGCTTTCCCATAAGGACTTATATCATGTTACTATAATAATTTTCACCTAACAGAAAATTCTCTAAACTATCAGCAGTATAAAAAAAATAACAAGTTTGAATCAATCACCCTGGAAGAAAAACAGAATTATCTCATTCTCTCTGTAGAGAAAATTGAGTGTCCTCAAAGAAGGCAGTCAAACTACACAGAGTATTACAGTCCCTTTTTGTAAATTAGTCCTTCCTCTGATGCTCTGCTGTTAGGTGCCTACACATTAAGGATTCTTCTGTCTTCCAGTGAATTTTCTCCTTTATCATTGTACATATTGCTCTTTACATAATGCCCTTGATACCTTGCCTCATTTTGAATTCTGCTTTGTTTGAAAATAACATAGCTATCCCACTTTCTTTTGGTTTGTGTTATCATAATTGGTTTTCTTCCATCCACTTATTCTTAATATATATTTGTCTGTATATTTAAGTGGGTCTCTTGTAGACAATATACAGTTGAGTCTATTTATCCACTCTGACAACCCTGTGTTTTAATTGGTGCATTTAGACTATTGGTATTAAAAGTTATTGTTTATGTAGTTGGATTAATATCAACCAATACTGCTTTCTATTTTTAATGTTTATTTATTTATTTTGGCGGAGGGGAGAGAGAGGATGAGAGACAATCCCCAGCAGGCTCCACACTGTCAGCACACAAGAGTCTGACCCTGGGCTCCATCTCACAAACTGTGAAATCATGACCTGAGCTGAAATCAAAAGTCAGATGCTTAACCAACTGAGCCACCGTTGGGCCCTCTACTGTTACTGTTTTCTATTTGTTGTCCTTGTTTTTTGTTCCTATTTTGTCTTCTCTTGTTTTTCTGCCTTTTGTGATTTTAACTGAACATTTTATACCATTTTTTCCCTTTCTTATACTTTTCTAATTACTTTTTTATTGATTGCCCTACATTTTGTAATACACATTTGCAACTAATTCAATCCACGTTCAAATAACATTATACTGCTTCGTGGGCATAAGGTACTTTATAATAACAAAATAATCCGAATTCCTCCTTTTTGTTCTTTATATCATTGTTGTCATACATTTAATTTATACATAAGCCTGCTAAAGGTTACATATCAAATGTAGTAAGGGCATTGCTGTTATTATTTTTAACAAACCATTATCTGTTTATTGTGTTGGTCCCATTTTACTGATCGTGATGTTCTCAGCTAGAAATGCCTGACGCACTTGGCTGGACCCTTATTACTCATAGGTAGCTGCGCAGACATCTCCCCTACCAGAGACAAAGTAGTGAATGAATCTGCCCTTCTGGCTTCTATTGTGATCACAGAATACTCTTCAGCAAAAATATCAGGGAACATCAGGGAACAATAATTATTACTCATACTTTCTGCCGAGTGCATGGCCTGCTCAAGTGAAGGCATGAAGAAGTCAGAATGAGACTGTAGGAAGAGAGTAGGAAGAGAGAAGAGGACCCTCGGCTTTGCCTTTACTAGGGTCTGAGGGTAGATTATCTGGGGTTTTGAGGAGGGATCATTCATTATTTGCCAATTTAAAGCATAATAGTGAGAATTTCCCTTTTTCTGCACGGAAGGCTAGGACCAGGGGTGTTGAGTATTTACCCTTCAGGTGAAAGACTAGGACCAGCTGGGTTGAGTATTTTTTCCTCCACCAATGGAAAGCTAGAACTAACTGGGCTGGGTGTGTCCCTTTCTCCACCCGGAAGAGTAGAAAGGCTGGTTGGGTATTTCCCCTCCCCCATGTCTATTAGACTCTGGTAAACCCTCAGAGTTTAAGCTTTGGTTAAATAGTTTCTCCTGAGGACAGGCTTTACTAAGAACCAAATTTCTGGTGTTGATCAAATGGTTCTCTCTCCCCTCCATAGCCGAAGCACAAAAGGATTTTTATTCCAGTAAACACTGCAAGAATCCGGTAGAACTCTAGGAGCTGAGACTTAGAAAACCGTGAGAGCTTCCTCAAGAACAGCTCCCCTTAAGGTTTTTGTATCACAAACTTGTCGACACTGAACCTCCAGCAACTCATCCATTTGCAGTTCAGGTTTCCCTACCCAGATACTCGTTCCTGTGAAAATATCTCCTCTGGTAAGTTGTAATTTTTTAATTTGTTGGTTAATCTTTCCAATTTTGGGAGCGCAGTTTGT
The DNA here is from genome assembly GCF_006229205.1 of Suricata suricatta. Classification (NCBI taxonomy): domain Eukaryota; kingdom Metazoa; phylum Chordata; class Mammalia; order Carnivora; family Herpestidae; genus Suricata; species Suricata suricatta. Next base: position 73,239,043 of record NC_043705.1, on the reverse strand, counting down.
GACTTAATTCTCTTATGGGTTTAAGAATTGTTGATTTCACCTTTTATTTGTTGCTGGGACAGAGTGACCATTTCTAAGTTTCTTAAATGCTGGGCCAGAATCCCCTTTTCTTTTTCAGTGGTTGAAATGCATTGATGTTGTCTGGTAATATTTAACAGTAGTAGAACCTTAGATGTATAGACAAGTAAAATTCCCCTTAGATTTATTATACAGTGTGAAGTGTAGCATTAACAGATTGTGAATTTGCAAGATATATTCAGGTTTGACCCAAACTAGAATCCCTGAAGAAATTATCTACAGTGAGCATTTCCCCCAGATCCTTGTGACTTAGGGTTGAAATGTTGGTGAATAAAATTATCATTTCCATAAATACTGAAGTTACGGTAATGATTAACAGATAGTTACATTAGTTCCCCAACCTTGTGAGATACAAACAATAATAAAGCCAAAATATGTGTGCTTGATAGGAAAATGACCCCATTTATTTAGTATGTAAACATGAGCAAGATATTTAATCTAAAATTGGTTTCTATGCTTTCAAAATGGAGTTGCCTAAATTATTTTTTGAAGGTTAAAATATTTATAATTTTAAAAGTGCCTAGTACTTAATACATACTTTATTTCCCTTTCTGTTTTACATTAATATAGTGCTTCCCCAAATTTTCTATTTATTCAAAGTTCTGGTTTGCTCGTTAAAATTTAGTTTTCTGGGTCTACCTAAAAGCTACTAAATCGGTATCTTGACTATGGGACCGAGCATGTGTGTTCTATTTAAAACTCATTAAGGAAATACACTGCATTAAGTTTCAGGTGAGAACAATCTGGCCTAATCAATACAAAGATGTGGACTATATTAGCAACGCAAAAACACCCTCAAAGGTAGAGAAGGTGAAAGATTTGGGATTCAGTTGGTTTTACTATATGTTGGTTTTCAAAAGCATGTTTCTTAGTTTGTTTCTTTGATGAAATTTTGTTTAAAGACTTATGTGAAAGTTTGGGCCATCTGACTATTTTCTGGAATAAAATACAAGAACTGATCATACTGAAGTGTATTCTGGAAAGAATTGCTTATCTCCTTCCTTCTTATTCCATATGAATTAATGATTGAAAGTTATTCAAGTAATAGATCACATACTTTTGAAATCTAGATAATTGTTTTTTTTTAATATTCACCCAATTGTAGTCTGATCATTCACCTCAAGGAATTCCTATCTCAGACAATGACACAAACACCAGTACTTTGTAAAACCCCAGCTCTGATGCTTGCAAAGTGTGTGACTAAGTTTTAACCTCTTAATGTCTAAAGTTTAGTATGTCAGAAATGGAAATCACAATAATTGTATAAAAAATTATTTTGAGCATAGATCAGCTTATATTCTTTTTTAAATTTATTTTTTTTATAAATAGTTTACTGTCAAATTGGTTTCCATATGACCCCCCAGTGCTCTTCCCCACAAGTGCCCTCCTCCATTACCACCACCTCTTTTCCCCCTTCCCTTTCCCCTTCAACCCTCGGTTTGTTTTCAGTACTCAGTAGTAGATCAGCTTATATTCTTATATGCCTGGTATATCAGGTTGTTTTTAAAAAGAAAAACTTCATTATGTACCTAGTAAGTTCATTCAAAGTAAATAAATTTAAAGATGGTAAGCTCATTCAAAGGCAGGAAGAAATTCCCTAAGCAACTGAAATAACAAAGACTATTGTATGTGTATTATAAAAAAGGAAATATGGGTCAGTATTTTGGTTACAAATTTATAAATAATATAAATATATTTAAAAATCCAGAAAATATATAAATGTGAAGGATATAATAAATATAAAGAATATAGTAAAAAACACATGAAAGTGATATAGAGCCAATTACTATTATTAAATACCATGAAGAGTTTAATATAGATTTTAATTTTATTATGTATATGTGTGTATGTGTATATATACATACATATATATGTGTATATATATATTTCCAGAACTTTTTCTTAAACATAATACAATATGCAGAATCAAGTTCAAAATCCATATTGGTATGTGATTACACTGCTTTAACCCATTCATCATATATCATGGTCAAAACTCTTACAATGTGTAGAATAGCAAAATCTTCTTTTATAGCTATAAAACATTTCATTTAATAAATGCACCATACTTTAATTTTCTTAAACAAATTTCTCTGTCAATTGAGGTTGATTTCAGGTTTTCCATATTAGAAATCGTGAAGTAATGATGATGCCTGCATCAACATGCATACTTATCTGTCGTTTCCTTAAAGAAATTATAATTGTTGGGGCGCCTTGGTGGCTCAGTTGGTTAAGCATCGGCTTAGGCTCAGCTCATGATCTCCCGGTTCGTGGGTTTGAGCCCATCATCATGCTCTGCGCTCACAACTAGCTCAGAGCCTGGAGCCGGTCTTGAGATTCTGTGTCTCCCTCTCTCTCTGACCCTCCCCTGCTCATGCTGTCTCTCTCTCTAAAATAAATAAAAACATTAAAAAAAAAGAAATTATAATTGTTAAGCCAACAGTTTGTATATAAGTTTAAATAGACATTGCAGAATATTTTAATAAACTGAGTGACAGAAAGGTAGTCACAATTCAAAATCTCCTATGTGATAAAGTATATATAGATAATTATTTGCGTTTAAGTGTGTAGTTGTGTTTTATTTTTCAAGTTTATTTATTTTGGGAGCGAGAGTGTGAGAGAGCAGGGAAGGGGCAGAGAGGAGGGAGAAAGAGGGTCCCAAGGAGACTGTAGTCACTGCAGAGTATGATCGCACAAATCATGAGCTCATGACTTCAGCCAAAATCAAAAGTTGGACACTTAACAGACTGCATTTTAAAGAGAAATGCAGAAAAATGATTAGCCAAGGGCACATTATCTACTCTAGGTGACAGGATTTTAGAGGATCTTTTCTTGCAGCAGTTATTATTAAATTCAACAAGTCTTAGATATTTTAAAATATTTGTATAATACATTTATAAAAGCAGACACAAAGGCACACTTATAATTTGCAGAATTAGAGAAACAAAGGAAAGAGAGAGGAACATAAATCAGTGGAATAAATATGTGGAAAAAACGAATCAAAACCAGCTTCATTGTAAAAATGAAACAATAAGATACCAACAAATTTCAATTCAATGGAGTTTTGTGTATTTTCCATGATTTAATACATATTTTGTATATGCACAAATATAAATATTTGTAGTTAATACATATATTATATATTTTCAATAGTTTAATACATATTTATTTTAAAATGCATATTATCAGGCTTTTTCCATTATTAATTTACCCTAGTGCCAAAGTAGTATGAGTAAATTTGTTTCTCCAACTTGGGTATTGTTAGCCTACTTTGTTTCTGATGTTTTGTGAGATGAGACATTTTTTTTTTCAAAGCAGCCAAAATGTATAACATTGGGGAGTAAAAGAACAAACTGATATTTGGCATAGTGTATGTGTATTCTGTCTCAAATGGCAGAAACAAACAAAAAAGATTTACACAAATGTCACAGTATAGGTGAATGTTGGCAGTACGAAACAAACCAAGACTATTACATGAAGCACTCTGCCCTTTTTATGAAGTTAAAAACAAGAACATATACACATATTATATTTTAAAATGAGAGCTAGACGGCTACAGGATTTCTGACGGGCCTTTGTTTCTGTGGAGAAAAGGTCAGCATATGTGATGTGTGGTGCCACCAGGCACCACATGGTCAGCTGGTAGATGTGGGTTACTTACAGATGTCGCTTTGGCTTTGTATTATGAATTTTCAGTAACAAATATATTAAATAATCAACTGAAAGTGGGCCATTAAGAGACAAATTATAAATGTGTAACAAGAACCATGTTTGGGGATTAATAGGCTATCCAAAAGAGAATAATCTTGTTTTACGATTTAAATATTTATTTCAGCGATTCCTATTGAGTTTCATATCTCTTCAAATATTATGTGGCCTTTTCATTCTCTCTTGTCTTTTGCTTCTCCATTGTTCTTTATTTTTTGTTTTTAATAATTTTTCTCTGTGTGAAGGGTCATTTCCTAATATTCAAGTATGGTCTTTTTAAACATATTTTTGCTTATTTTGGCAAATTTTGGATGAATGAGATGACACTGCATTGCAATTTTAAAATAATTGACATAGAATGGGTGCTTCTCTGCTAAGGACACCTATCTATATAATACCTTTAGAGGTGATACAGTTTTAAAGGTACTTTAAGTTAAATACTTTTGTGAAACCAGAAAGTATTTAGGTGCTTTCTCCAATCTGTCTCTGACTCTGACTTATGAATATAGGCTAGACTTTTGCCTCATTTAAAAAAATTATCCCTGCATCTTCAAAAGTTTTGGAAAGTGCTAGAATATTTTATATGTCTGTCTAGCCATAAGATGTCAGTGGAATTTAAACTCGATTAACTGCATTAGCAAATACCAAAAAAGAATGTTGCATTTGGACTACCTAAAACTGTTTATATCACAGAGGTTTTAATTTGTAACATAAACTGTAATATATGTTTCCACAGATAGAAATCTACAGAGACAATAAGATAGGGCAATGACTGAAATTAGAATATTTATCAAAAACAAATTGCATTCCCTTATGTGTTCACTGGCTTAAATGTTAATGAAATTCTCTCTTTCAAATTATATCCACAAGGCAAATATTAGATAAGACCATGTTATGACGGATAAAAAATGATTGAATTGCTGGTTTTACACTTAATAATCTGTAACAGAGATATAGGTCAATGGGGAAAAAAAGGGTATTTTAAGATGTTACTGTTGCTTAGATAAAGTGATAGTTCATTCAAAGAAATAATCCACCCTGTACACACTTGGGGAAAAAATGATTTCTTTTCATCCCAAATGCCAACTGAACTGTAAAAGGTGACATTTTGAATAAAGGGAAGTAAGGATAAAAATGCTTAAAAAATGCTTATCAAATTGCACTCTTTCATTTCTTAGACCAAGCATATAGAATCCTGACTTACTATATTTTTAGGTATTCTGGTTTAGTTTCATTAAAAATGTCTACACACATTTTGATAGAATTAAACATATTTTTGAATAAGCATTCTTGCTATAAAACTTCAGTAAAATGGAAATTACTTGTGCCACCAGCTACCATCAGTTCTGATGCAAAAATCACTGCAAATTTCTGACAGCAATAATAGCAAAATTCTAGTCGAGGCAAATTTGTTTCCCTGAGAGAGAGAAACGTTCAAACAGTGATATTGGATATTTTTACATAAGGATATTTTATAATATATTCTTCATTTTTTATTAATATAAATGAAGATAAAGGAAATGGCCTAACATTTAAATCATCAAAGAAATGATATACATGAAAGTAGAAAATTACCAAAGTAGAAAGTATCATTTATCCCATGTATAACTCCTAGGATTTACACCAGTTTCATTGATAGCCAGATATAAAGCCTATTGCTTTTATTACAATTAAAATACATTTTGGCTGGAGTCATTTATTATAATTTAGTTTGAGGACATATCATTACTAAACATGTATTTATTCTCTTAAAATATATGCATTGAAACCTAGTTATTAATATTTGAATCCAAAGTAACTGAAATAGAACAGTTTTAGGGATAATAAATTATAATAATTGATAGATAAAAAGTAAGACATATGGAATGACAGAAGAAAATAGAGATGCATAGATATTATTCAGACTAAAATGCTAAAACTTTGATATTGACAATCACTTTTTGGGTTCCCTAGTGTCATTCTGATCTATGTGGGATTCTCTCTGCCATATGGAATCTTTTGATCTATTCAGCCATCTGACATGGTTATCACCCATTTTATTGGTAATATCATTGTTATTTCACTATGAATATTTATATAGCATAGTTGAGTAGAATCTCCTATAATTTGTAATTAAATTTTATCTGCATATTATTCAGGATCCAACCAGAAAACATAAATGACTCTGAGTATTTCTTAAACATTTTTTTAATGTTTTTTAAAATTTATTTTTGGGAGACAGAGAGAGACAGCATGAGCAGGGGAGGGTCAGAGAGAGAGGGAGACACAGAATCTGAAGCAGGCTCCAGGCTCTGAGCTAGCTGTCAGCACAGAGCCTGACGAACCCACAAACTGTGAGATCATGACCTGAGCGGAAGCCAGACACTTAACCGACTGAGCCACCGAGGCGCCCCAACTCTGAGTATTTCAATTGAAGGACTATAGTGTGGGGAATGTAGTATAGAGTATAGCATCTGTCCATTGACAGCACAGATCAATCAATAAGATGGTCGAGAAGCCAAATAGCAGACTGTGTGCCTCCCCAGAAATCAGTAGGAATCTGCTGCAGGAAGAAAGGGAGCTTTACTGGAACTCAGGTTTGGAATTGGTAGAAGCTGAAAATGCAACAGCCTGTCTGGCTGGAGAAAAAGCCGTAACCGAGGTATCAATGGAAGCAGAGAGAAGGGAAGGACACTGTCTCTTCTCCTTAATTCTACCTCCCAGTATCTTGCTAATGTTTCCGATTGCCAGGAAAGCTTGAAGCCAGCTAACCTGGGAGCCTAATAAACTGAATGTCTCAAGCCTTGTGTTGTGACTCAGGCTTTTGCAACTTCCTTATACCTTCTAAACAGGCTTGAGTCTGATATTTTATGAAATATTTCCATTTTGCTTACGATTTTTTTATAAACAAATTATTATGCCTTGGTATGTCAGATAGTATCAAATACTTCTTATAAACAGTTCAGTTCACAGTGTTGAGGTATCTCTTGTTTAAGCATTAATTTTCTACTAGGGCTGATTAGCTGTAAAGTACTAGGTAAACAGCTAAATGCATGGCTTTACCTTGAAACCCCAGGGATCTTTGAGATAATTCTCTTTTGGAATTGGCAAATGCATTTATTTACCACAGCCATTGTAAACATCATGAGATCCGTTGGTTTTTAAAAATTGAGTGTCTTGAAATTTTGTAAGGTAGCCTGGAATTACGTTGAAGTAATAGTCTCCCCTTATCCTGGGTCCTTCTCATAACTAGAAACACATATCAGCTCCCTGGTAAATAGGTCAGAGTAAAATATAAATCCCAAGAGATCCAACAATCGTGCAAAAACCTAACACTCACTTTTAAAAAAGGCATTCTGGCAATACCTGGAACACAGGTCATGTAGGAAACTCACTAATGGAATAATCACTTGAAATTTCACAGGGTTTATGAGATACATATTTGTCTTACTCCAGTTGCTACTGCTCACTCACCAAGTAGAATCAGATTCTATATTGTTTGTACTGTTGGATTCAGATCAAGAAGCAATCTGGTTACTGAACAATACCTTACTAAAATTCCTTACTATATACTTGGATTATTTTAACTTTGTCTATTGAAATGCAATAGTAAAAAGTACTCAAGGAGACAAAGTAGTTGAAAAAATATTCTATTTTAACACTTCTAATAGCAATGATTATGAAGCTAGTTTCTTAAAACATTGGACTATAAGCTACCTTGTCTTAAGGGAAGAAAATGTACCTCTCCCAAATAGGGGAAAAGATGGGTTCTGATGAGAGATCTTTCAGGCCATGATTGGAGGTTGACTGTGCCTGTGAGTTTGCCTTTCCCAGCACTGATTGTGTAAGTTTACAGATTGTTGTAGCCTTGAGACTTTCTTTCTCTCTTACCTCTAGTCCTAGATTTAAAAGGTTCATGTGATTAGTTCAACCTACCTAGGTAATCTCTTTTGATTAACCAGAAGTCAACCAATGAGTACCTGAATTACTTCTATAGATCCTTTGCCATATAATGAGTAATAAATTACCATAGCTACAGATTTTACCCAAGCTAAGGAATGGAGGTTATATAAGGAGATGGGTCACTAGGATCATTTATTTATTGTGACTACCACAATTAATTAATTAATTATTAATAAATATTTATTTATTGTGGCTACCACAGTTTTATTCCATGTTGAAGAACTATTATAGATGGTTCCTCTTATATGTGTTTGAAAAGAATCACCACATAATAATCTAAATGTTCTTTTATTATGTGCTTGTCACCATTTCTGCTTGATGAATGTAGATTACATGCTAAGATAGTCATCTGGATGTCAGAGTGACACAAATTTCATGACGTTTCAAGAAGGTCAGTTCTGCCAGGTTTATGGATGACGCATTTTCAAATGTCAGATATTCATGAGAATGTTAGGAAGGGATTTCCCCAAACAAGATTTGTTTATTTTCAAATTGATTTATTCATTTTCTCCCGATTGGCTACTTGTGATATTGTTTGGGAAGAAGCCAGAAACAAAATGAGGCTTTTAAGAGTTGTGTAGAAGTAAGGTTCTTCTTGAAAGAGATATCAACCAGGGACAACAATCAGTACATACTTTTGAACACAGCTTGTGATGGAACAGTTTTCCATTTTCCTGTACGTGACAACTTGGCTGCCTAAAATGTTTAAAACAGTATGTTGATAGTTGCTTTTCTTTACCTTAAGATTCCTTCGGATGTCAGAAATACACTCATTTTTGTAAAAAGGGGAATCCTAACCTCGATGGAATATAGAATATCAGGGAATAGTTTTCTTATACTAAAATAACTTCTGTGCCATTAGGCTGAGAATATCCTTTTCTTACCTTTTGGACCAAAGGGTCTTGGAAAAGACTTAAAAGCACCCAATGCCTTGGTTTATTGAGCAGGGAGTTAGAGAGAGAAGGACCTAGAAGTACTTAGAAAATAAGTAAAAGGCCTTGAAGGAGCATGGCTGAAAGGGAACAAAGACAATTTGAGAAAAAATTGTCTTACATAGGTTCTCAATTACTGGCTAAGCATCTCACACGTGAAGAAGGTGAAAACAAGACAACTCCATGTTCTTGCCTCAGCTGTCATGAAAGGAAGGAGATATGCCAGTGATCCCGGAGGTTTTAAAAGAAACCTTTTCCTGCTATAGTACTATAATCCGTGGCCATCTTGTTTCCCTAAAAGTTTGCAGTAGACCATCATTAAAATTGGGCAAAATAATCAAGGCATTAGGTAATAGGTTTATACTATTGTAATTCATAATTCTATCTTGAAAGGAACAATTAGATTAGACCCATGTGTGCATTTCCCACACATTTAAATGCAGAGAAATTCATCACCATATGGTCTGACTAAATACACATTAACTTTTCCCAGTTAGATACTCGGGAGTGTTTTTTCAAAGCTTGCATGAGTCATTTAACATAAAACTTCTCTATTTATTCATTAAAGCTATCAAAGTTGCTCCCAGGTTTTGCCTTGAATGTGTCCTTTTACTCCTCTGGCTGGCAAAACCAAAAGTGGTGCAGCATTTTTTCAATAAAACAAAGGCAGAGTCAGATGCTTATTCATTAAACAACCAAGTGAAACAAGCTGGATAAGCAGAAATAGACTGCCAGCCAAGTCGTAGTCAGGCAGAAGTGATACAAAGCAGCCAGGTATGGCAGAGCTCCCGCTGAGGTGGGCCGATTTTAAGTAAAGCCCAGAGCTGGTGAATAGAGTCCATTATTTCTTCCTATTTTAATTCAATAGAAACAGAACAAAACAGACTCCAATGCCATCAGCCAATTAAGTAGAGCTGAACTGAATGGATTTTACACAGGCAAATGGAATCTTTGAGCGAGAGTGATAGAAAACAAGAGGGCCAGACCATCTTAAATTTTATTTTATTTTAATTTCCTATTTGGTCAAAATAGATTTTAAAGTATCGAAGACAAGTAAATTAGACATTCTGTGATCAGTTTGAAAAGTGTGCAGGGCAGAAGTTCAAATTAGAAAGCCAGCCAGGAACAACTTAGTTTTATAAAATCATTTAGATTGTCAAAATACTACCTCCTGATATATTGTAGAGCATTTCTAAACTATGTGTCACAAATATTTCATTTTCCAAATTCCATTTTACTTCACAATTACTATAGAATATTTTTGTTAAAAAACTAAGTTCCTTTCCAAATCAATGTATGTGTGTGTATGGTTTTTGTAACTTTTTCAGAGTTTCTCTCTGTAGACATAATAAAACTTTTGTTTGTTTTTCCCCCAAAGTTAACATTACTATGCATGCATATCTTTAAAAGTTGGTATCATTTTAATACAATTACATTCCTAATTTTTTCCTATTGTTTAGATAAAAGAAAGATTGGATGTATTATTAATTTTTAAAATTTTAATCCCGGTATAGTTAACATAGTGTTTTAGTTTCAAGTGTAAAATCTAGTAATTCAACTAACCAATCCATACATCACCTGTGGTGCCTGGGTGGCTTAGTTAAGTGGTCATTTCAGCTCAGGCCATCATCTCGCGGTACACTAGATGGAGCCCTGACTTAGGCTCTGTTTCATCAGTGCTGAGCCTGGTTGGGATTCTCTCTTTCCCTCTCTCTCTCTCTGCCCCTGTCTCCACTGGCTGTCTCTCTCTCTTTCTCTCTCAAAAAGATAAATAAAATAAAAATCTATCACCAAATGCTCATTGTGACAAGTGCACTCCTTGTTTCCCATTCCCTTCTTCACCCATCCTCCCACCCCCCTCCCCTCTGGCAACCATCAGTTCTCCATAATTAAGAGGTGGTTTTTTTTTCTTGATTTATCTCTCCCTTTTTTTTTTTTTTTGCTTTGCTTGTTTGTTTCTTAAATTCCACATATGAGTGAATCATATGGTATTTTTCTTTCTCTGACTGATTTATTTTATTTAATATTATACTTTACAGCTCCATCCACATCATTGGATATGGCAATATTTCATTCTTTTATGGCTGAATAATATTCCATTTTATATTTATACCACTTTGCCTTATCCATTCATCTATTGATGGACACTTGGACCATTTCCATAAGTTGTAAATAATGTTGCTATAAACATAGGTGTGCATGTATCCTTTAAATCAGTGTTTTTATATTTCGGAGGTAAATACCCAGTAGTTCTATTAGTGGATCATACGGTAGTTCTCTTTTTAACTTTTTGAGTAGCCTCCATACAGTTTTCCAGAGTGAAGCAGTTTGCATTCATTCCTACTAATAGTGCAAGAGGGTTCCTTTTTCTCCACAAATTTGCCAATACTTTTTGTTTCTTGTGTTTTTGATTTTAGTCATTCTGATACCTCATTGTAGGTTTGATTTGCACTTCCTGATGATGAGTGATGTTGAGCATTTTTCCATTTATCTGTTGGCCATCTGGATGTCTTTGAGAAATATGTGTGTGTGTCTTCTGCCCATTTTTAATGGATTATAATGTTCTTTTAATGTTCTTTACATATTTTAGATACTAACACTTTATTGGATATGTCATGTGCAGATATCTTCTCCCACTCAGAAGGTTTCCTTTTAGTTTTGTTGATTATTTCCTTCACTGTACGGAAGCTTTTTATTTTGATGTAGTCTTGGGAGACATATCTAGAAAAATGTTGCTACAGCAATGATAGAGATGTGATTGCCTTGCTCTCTTCTAGAATTTTTATGGTTTTAGGTCTCACATGTAGATGTTAATCCATTTTGATTTTATTTTTCTATATGGTAAAAGGTAGTGGTCTAGTGTCATTCTTTTGCATGGTTCTGGCCAGTTTTCCCAGTACCATTTGCTGAAGAGACTTTTTCCCGAAGGATAGTCTTTCCTGCTTTGTTGGAGATTAATTAACCATATATTTACGGGTTTATTTCTCAGTTTTCTCTTCTGTTCCATTGATCATTATATCTGTTTTGTGCCACTACCGTAATGTTTTGATTACTCGTGCTTTGTAATATAACATGAAGTCTGGAATTGTGATACCTCCAGCTTTGCTTTTCTTTTTAAACTTGCTTTAGCAGTTCAAGGTCTTTTGTAGAAAACCATAAAGACTCCACCAAAAAAAAAAAAAAACCCAACTACTAAACCTAATAAATGAATTCACTAAAGTTGCAGAATACAAAATTATCATGCAGAAAACAGTTGCATTTTTATAAACTAATACTAAAGCAACAGAAAGAGAAATTAATTAATCCCATTTAGAACTACACCAAAAATAAGACACCTAAATATCTGTACTCTGAAAACTAGAAAACATTAATGAAAGAAATTTAAGATGACACAAAGAAATGGAAAGCTATTCTATGCTCATGGGTTAGAAGAACAAATATTGTTAAAATGTTCAGATTACCCAAAACAATCTACAGAGTTAGTGCCCTTCCTATCAAAGTGCCAACAGCATTTTTCACAGAAAGAGAACAAAAAATCCTAAAATTTACATGGAACCATAAGAAGTGGGATATATTCTTAAAACTGGGAGTTTCGTATCCCATTTCCCTTGAGGCACAGATGGAACCAGCACCTGAAATATGCAGCACAAGAGAATATTCAAACTAAATTGAGTGGCCCAGAGCCCTGAGCACTGGTCCTGGCTAGTGGCTTCCACACTGATTTCTTTCTTGTTCACTCTTTGCCTTGTTAGCAAAAGTTTGAGGGTTGGGCATAGTCTCATGGTTCAGAAGGACATCTTTATAAAAAAACAGACATAGACATAGAACTAGAGAAAGTATTATTAGCTCCAATGTTTCATTTTTGGCATCCTGGGAAATAATAAGACATAATACCAATGCCTGAATAATTGTTGGCAAACATTCAATAGGATGATTTTTAAAAGATTTCTTGGTAAAGTCAATAGCAAAGCTATTGGATTTGGGATTAATTCTGAACATTTGGTTCATTTGCTTCTAACTCTCCTGCACACTGTGTCCTTGAAAGGATAACAGTAAATACATAAAGTGCTTCACATGATAAAAGGGGGGGAAAAGGCAGATTTATAAAGAATGATTCAACAAGGACAGTATTTTACAGAGAGTAATCAGGGAACAAGGCACTAAAAACATGGTATTTGGGCAGAGAGCTGGTGAAACATGAAGCCAGAAGAAATTTCAGTACATGTTTGGAAGTAAGCATTCCCAGTAAAGGCAAGAGCAAGTTCAATGACCCTGACCTCTAATACACTTGATAAAAAAAAAAAAGGTCAGTAGGTTCTTAGTGCTGAAAATGGCATGAGACGGAGGACGGTACAAGATGTGGTTAAAAGTAGACCATTAGTGTGTAAAAAATATTTTTATATTGACAAGTATTTCTTGTTAGTACCATTATCTCAATTTAAGTTTTAAAGCTCTCAATGCTGGGGGAAAATAGGGAAAAGGATTTCTAGAAATAACTTGGAATCTTAGGATATGTTTCTTTATAACTAGATACATATGTCCCTGAATTTACCACTGAAAAAATATTTAGAAGATTAGATAAGATTTTTCATCTGTTTCCACATTAAAAAATTATCCAACACTATCTTCCTATCCTTCTTGTAACCCTTATTTTTGAGGTAACTGACATAGATCAAGATAATTGATCAATTACACACAATAATCAATTGTCTAGAGAACAGGGTGGTTATTTTGAAGAATGCCCCTTAATTAGGGTTTTTTTCTGATGTTTCCTCATTATCTGATTCATGAGATACATTTCACAAGGATCTCACAAACATTTCTGTGTGCTTCTCTTGGCAAATTACATAGGGAGACATACAAGTTTGAAATTCGCCAATATGATGAGGTTAATTTTGCTAAAGTGTGTGTTGCCAGGTTTTTTGACCTATGACTTACTATTGTTTCCCTTTGTTTTAGAGGGGAGATATTTTGAGACTATGTAGATAGACTGTTTCTCATCACACTTTCACTCATTTATTTTAGTATCTATTGATGATACTTGCCTCAACTAAATATCACTACTAAGTTTACAATACAGATTCAAAAAGTCTCCTATCTCCTCTACTTAATATTTGCATTCTATTGTAAAGAAGAGCTTTTCCTTTCTCCTGTTAGTTAATATTACTGTAGAGTCAAGGATTCCTGTTGCATTCAATAGGTTATAAGTTATTTATTTCCATGCTAAAATCATCTCAGATTTGGAGAGTGGAGACTCCTCCAAGCTTTTTCTGTATCCTTCTGATGTATCCATATCATTGTTTGAGCATTTTCCTACTTTCTAGTTTAATATATTAATATTACTTTATTTTTTGGCACAAGCTGTTGCAGACTCAACAGCCTCCTTATTTTCTCCATTCTATTCCTGGGAAATAGTCTCCCTAAAAGAGCCCTGTTTCCTTTTAAAGGAATATTGAGTAGACACCAAGATACCAATCTTAGGTGTACTCTGGCTACTATGGTTTAATTGTTCCTAAACCTTCTCATCAGCCATAGCTAAGGAAAAAACAAATGTGTATATGCATATATATATACACACATATACATACACACATATACATATAAATGTAAATGTATATATATGTACACATATGTACTTATATATGTGCATATCTATCTACCTACTTACCTATCTAATAAATTGTGAACTTATGAAGATTACCTCCAAATCCAATTCAACAACAGGGTTCATTCTGTTTTTCCACGTTTCCATATATATAACGTTCTTCTCTGGCTGTGGGGAACCTGACTCTCATTATACTCAGAATATATTAAAACTAACAAAAACCTGTGCAAATAAACATCTAAAATAGATCTCAAGGGTGGAGCCAAGATGGCGGAGAGGAAGGGAGCCGTGTAAATTCCGTCCACTCCATCTATCGAACTGAGAAGGACATTACTCTCATCTGCAAGAGCAGAAGGAGAAAATACGGACTCCAGAAAGAAAAGAACCTCAAGGATACCTGAGTGAGTGAGTGCGAACTGGGGAGATCTGAAAACGGGCCAGCCCGGGATGGGCAGGGGAGGCAGGATCCCCAGCCCAACGCGGGGCAAGCACGCGGAGCCCGAGAGACAAAGGGAAGAGACAGAGAGTCTGAACATGCTCATAGTACTGTCTCTGGGGAAGAGGTAAAAAACGCTTGGCCGCGCTTGGAGAGAGAAAACCACTCCATAGATAACTGCTGGGTAGCTGGAATCCCGAACCCAGGTGGCGCAAGGGAAGGAACAGCTTCCAGCCCTAAGCCATCTCGGCAGGGAATCAGCAGAGGCGGCAGCTGCCCCAAGGGTGCGCACTTTCGCGTGAGAAGCGGCCAGGGCTGCTGCTGCGCCTGGGGCGTGCGCTTCTCAGTGAGAATCGGCCTGAGCTGCAGCTGTGCCAGGGGCGCGCACTTCGAACTTGGTTTTGGGAATGGGACCACGCACCGCATTTCCACCGTGCATCTCGCCCCCTGCACTGGCTGCGTGAATCCTGAATCCCGGGTGCCCACAGGAAAAAATAGGGCCCACACCTACGTGACCCCCAACAGGGAGTCGGCGGCAGGTGGAGGCCTGGGCGCGCACTTAGACTGCAGGAGCTCCCAGCTCATTTCCAGCAGCGCACAGTGCCTTGAGCAACAGCTATCCGAAGCCATGAGAGACTCAATTTTTTTCTTTCTTTCCCCCATTGCAATCGAGATCCTGGCTGGGGATGGGGACTCCGCAATGCAATTGAGTCTGTGAAGGTGCGCACTTCACCTCCTGCTGCTCGTTTCACCTCAGGCAGAGGTAGCTGAAATCCCTGCCTGAGCCAAGACAAACTGATTCCTCCCCCTAAGAAGCCAGCCACCAAAACAAATACATTTCATCTGTGATAGCACAAACTTGCACGAACTGGAACTTTGAACCCAGGCAGACCTGGAAAATACAACTCGGCTCAACTGCCGCCCAAGGAGATCGGACTCATTAGGGTGGCCTACTGTGCTTAGTTTAGCTGAGCTAGGCATGCCGCCATTCTAATCTCCATAGACACCAAGGTGGAGCCTCTGAGAGCAGCCTCCAAGACCTACCACATCAAACCACGCCTATCCACGAGGGGGAGCGGCTGCTTTTCTTTTTTTTCTTTTTTTATACAAAAAATTTTTTTTCTTCACTTTTTTTGTACTTATTTCTTTGTTATTATTACCTTTTTCCCTTTTTCTTTACTTAATTCTTTTAAATTTTTACTCCTTATTTTCCATACTTCTTTCTTCCTTACTTTTTCACCTTCTTGCAACACAGATATATTCTCCTGTATCTCATCCTTACCTCTCCCCTCAACTGGTCATACACTTTTAAATGGTCTACTGTCCTTTGTTGTCTCCTACCCCCTTTTATATTTTAATTTTTTTTCTTCTTTCTCTTTTCTTTTTATTTTCTCTTCTTCTCTTCTTTTCGTCCCTTTCCTTCCCATTTTTTTTCTTTTCTTTCCCCCCTGTAATGTGTTTGTTTGATTTGTCTGTGTGTATGTGTGCTTCCGTTCCCTCTGTGTTTGTCTGTCTGTTTTCCTTCTTAGGACCACACCAAGAAACAAGCCAAAGTGTGCAAGAAGGCGAGTCCCAAATATGGCAGAGTAGGGAAATAAGATACTCACAGG
>NC_043705.1:73202496-73222632 GCF_006229205.1 Suricata suricatta | reverse complement strand
ATATACACAATGGAGTACTACATGGCAATGAGAGGGAATGACATATGGCCATTTGTAGGAAAGTGGATGGACCTTGAGGGTGTCATGCTGAGCGAAGTAAGCCAGGCAGAGAAGGACAAAAACCATATGTTTGCATTCATAGGTCTAACAGGAAAACAGGAGAGACCTAATGGAGAACCAGGGGGAGCGGAGGAGGGAGAGATTTGGGGAGAGAGAGGGATGCAAAACTTGAGAGACTATTGAATGCTGAAAATGAACTGAGAGTTGAAGGGGAAGGGGGAGGGGGGAAAAGAGGTGGTGGTGATGGAGGAGGGCACTTAAGGGGAAGAGCACTGGGTGTTGTATGGAAAACAACTTGACACTAAAATATTATGGAAAAAAAGTTAAAAAAATAAATACATAAAAAATAAAAAATAAAATAGATCTCAATATTTGCTTATGGATTTCTTTTGTTTAAGGATTCACATCTAAAACATTTCATTCAAATGTTAGTTGGATCCATTTCTTCCTTTCAATGTATCTATGTTAATTTTTAAAAATAAAATTTAATTCATTATTTTCTGATCAAATGCACATTTAGGATTTTTTTGCATTAACAATTTTCAGATATTTAAAAGTAAATCAAAATTAAACAGAAAACAAAGTAGCAGGGAGCAGAATAAGCTTCACTTGCTAAGCAAGGAGAACTGGACAGAGTAAACAAAAGAGCAGTTTTCAGACTCGAAAACAGTACAGGGCAGTGACCTCCAGGGGGCTCGGGGGGAGATAAATGAGGTGATCCCTCTGATTGCCCGAATTTACTACCAGGTACAGTGCAAACACAGTGTATTATAGTCTCACTGATTTTAGAAGTTTGTGAAATCCAAGACAGCTAGAGTTTATGTGACATAACAACCTAAAGGGGGATCCCAGAGAGATCATATTGTCCTGCTTCCTGATTTTTATCTTGTTGAGTATTGAATGTATTTGCATTCCTATACGTATACTTAAACTGTGTTCTAGGAAGCATTTTTCTTGAAAATAGTTAAATCTTTCAGGTATTGCTTTTGAGATTTGCCACATGGGACCAGTTTATGACTAATGATTCTCCATTACCAAGAAAAGCACATTATAAATATTTTACTCAATGCCATATGTATTTTGAGATTTTTTTCAGTCTGGCTGGTGGGACAGGCACTCTTGCTGTCCCTCTATGAGTACTAGGTACTGTTTACTTCTTACCCTTTTGGATGATTATTTCTTCAGTCCTCTCTCTAGTGGTTTCCTCAGCATCGGAAATTCTCCGGTCTGACTCTGCAGACCCGTGTGGTTCATTCCCGGCATGGCACTGTTTTCTCTGATGCTTTGTCCAAGAGCTCTGGCTCCCTTTCCTTCCTCAGCTATTCATCTCTGTCCTTCCAAACCTCTGTTTGCCATCTGAGCTCCTGCTTTGTGCCCTGTACCTGAGAGCTCCATATACTGATTAAGAATTGTGGTGTTCACTTCATTGGTTCTCATCCCTAAGGAATTGCTTTTGTTGCCTGATGGACAGCATCTTGCTTTATTGGCATCATGTACAGGAAAACCTTGGATTGTGAGTAATTTGTTCTGTGAGTGTTCTGCAAGATGTGCAAACACTTAATAAATTTCAACTTGATAAACGAGCAGTATTTTGCAGTACAAGTAGTATGTGAGGCTGAGTGTCATATGATCTCAGGTGAGCCAATGTTTCTTCTCTTTCTTGCTGTGGGATTGTGGGTGATCGTCTCCCATACTTGGATCCTTAGTCTCAGGCCGTGGCAGAAATCAGTGATTTTTCAGAACATTGGAAGGTGCTCATGATGGGCATGAATGAGTGTGTTTTTTGTCACTTCAAACCACCTACAGACAGCCTTTCCCTTTTCCATGCAAGAGTAAGCTTAGGAATGGTTTGCTTCCTTCTAGGTCAGCCCACCTGCTGATATAGACCCTTACTCCTGCTGCCTTATTGGCAGTTACATCAAATACAGTATATGACAAGAGTCAGTTAATACTGCACTGTAGTCAACATCTGTGCAAGCCTATACAGTGGCCCCACGAAGAAGAATAGTCCATTGAGCCAATAGATAGCAATGATTCCATTAGGGATAGTGAAAGTCATCTTTCACAATATCCCCCCTCTCTCTTAATCTCCCTCACACCAGCCACAAGGGTTTTCACAGGTAAGTGCTGGCTGCTTTATTTTTCTTTATATTTTGTATTTTCTTTATTATTTTTATAATGTTACAGTATTGTAATCATTTTTATGTGAATACTTTTGGGTTGTAGAGTGCATCATCTGAGGTTCCATTATTTCATGTGGGGAAATTTGCTTTGATATTTAAGGGCTTTGGATTACAAGCATGTGTCTGGAATGAATTATGTTCTTAAATCAAGGTTTTACTGTATTTTGTTCACTTTTTGGTTATTTGAGAAAGAACAATATACCTAGTGTCTGTTTGTCATTAGCTTATATGCTATCTGACCTCATTTGCCTCCAGTAATCCAATGTTTTGGATTTGGATTTGGATTCAGTTGCTCTGTGCTGTGTCTTGTCTCTCTCCAGATTTGGTTGTCCTGTAACCTCAGATTTAATCATTAAAGGAAATTTATTAACTTAAAATTTTCCCAGTGGGAAAGATGCTCTTTTCAGCTTTGCACATTTCCTTCCTGAAACCAGAAGACTATCATAGTTGTTTCAATATTTATATTTAAAGAAAAAATATTGTTAAAGAGAGAACATAATGAATACTTAAAGAATATGAGTGAGTCCTATTTTTTGGAGATAAACAGAGTATCTAATGTGGGCTAAGTCCGTTCTCTTGCTCTCACATCTTAGAAAGTTTGTGTAGATCTAATAGCAATTCAGGAAGAGTGAGATGTACCAGTGAATCATGCAAAGTGCCTAATTGGTACCCACCATGAATTACTTAGAGTGACACGCCTTTTCCAAAGTGTTATCATTTTAGCCCAAGATTAAGATATTTACCTTTTGATTTAATGAGTTACTGGAGTGTATTAACCTTCACAACATGCCAGTTTATTCCTTTTAACTGAGTAATTATTTTAAAGGATGCTGATTTCATTATTGAGAATAGTAAAAACAATAGAAACACTAAGTACTGTTTTAAACATGTAATGGTAGCACAAGAATTTTATGGCCAATAAAGGAGACGGGCATTAATGGTGTCATAAGTAGAAAAACAGCAATGTTTGTTATGTACTTGTCTCCTACCACTTCTAATTAAATTTCCAGAAGATAAAGGAAACCATAAAAGTAGATTTGTAGCATTGTTAGAAATATCATAGAAGACTGCATGAAAATATTGGGAAGAAATTTATTTAACTACAATGCCAATGTGCTTGAGTTAATAAATATAATCTCTAAATGATGTTAGTAAATAATATCAGGTGTATGTTTGATCTACTTTAGTAGTAACTGAGAAAAAAATTTTTTTAATCCAAGTGAAAATTATACTTGGCCCTTTTAATTTCTACGCATTCAAATTTAAAATAAAAAGTGGAAAAAACCCAGTAGCTTTATTCCTATATAATTTGTGAATTATGAAAATATATCCAATAAATAATTATGTAGACTATATGTAACTGAATGCTTTATCTTAACTATATGCTCATGGTAGGCTCAGTAGTAATAAATGCTCTATATTTGTTTTAATTCATACTTATGATTTTTTTGCTCTAAGTGTATTTTGTAGTTTTAACTATTATCAACTTTTTGCAATGATAATTCATCTTGTTAATTTTTAAAGTTTGCTACACGCTAATTTATTGAACACATTTATGTAGATAATTTATAGCCACTATTCTTTTTTCTTTATCAATTGCCTGGTTTGTGCACTGTAGTTATGGAGGTGAATCAGTTTTACTGAGGTAGAGTAATTAAACAGAGTAAGATGAAGCAACAAATAATATTCCATTGTATTCCAGATCTTTAAATACTATTTCCAATACCTGTTAAAATTATTGAGCAATATGATTAGTCTTTAAATGACAAATACCACATTTCACCAGTTTTCCATTTAAATATTTTTATGTGTGATGATATTGCCTTTCATAATATATTCTTATTATAGCATTTGGGGGTAATTTTCCCCTACGTTAAAAAACCAATTCATACAGATTTCAAAATCCAATGAATAAAAGTGCAGAAAAAGAATACTTAAGAATCAGATATTCTTTAGGGCAAGGGATCAGTTTTTGCCTGATTATTACTCTGTAAAAAAAAAAAAAGTCTTTTTTTAAAGTTTATTTTTGAGCGAGACACAGAGACAGAGTCAGAGAGTGACAGACAGAATGGGAGAGGGGCAGAGAGCGAGGGAGACACAGAATCCAAAGCAGGCTCCAGGCTCTGAGCTGTCAGCACAGAGCCTGATGTGGGACCCTCATGGACTAACCGGGAGATCATGACCTGAGCAGATTAACCAACTGAGCTACCCATGCACTCTAAAAAAAAGTCTTAAGAGTAAATTAATTTGGTTAATTTAGAAGATTCTTAAAGTTTGGATTATGTATCAAATTATTATTAAATGTAGGAATTTCGAGGAAATGGACAGTGTTGTTGCTATTTCCTTGCACCTCTCCGTAGAAATTTTCACTGGCTACTTATAGGAATTAATTTCTTGTCTCTGTTATCAGACACTTTTCTATTGAATGGCAGTTTAAATTAGTGAAAGTTAAATTAATGAAATTAAATTAAAGAAATTTAATGAATGTATGATTCACATTTAGAATCCTGTTTCCACTGTGGACTAGGAGAGTTACCTAGAACAAATGAGCTTACTTATAGGAAATTTAGTTACTTTTGTTTCAAAATTCAGATTTTGAAATCTTTCTCAAAAGGTTGGTAAGTGAGTTAGTGCATTTTAGAATCTAGCGTGGTGCTTGGTATCCTGTAGTTCTCAATTAGAGTTAACAACTTCTTCCTCTTCCTGAACTTGACTCTATGGTTTATGCATAATGTGAAAATCTAGGCTCATCCTACCAAAAATGAGGAATAAAGCCAGGTTCCTTCCTCTTCTTCCTAGAGCTCAGTTGATTCCATCTGTTCAAGATTTTCCGTAACAGAGCTTTTGTTTACCTTGCATACTTTCCATGGTATGTCATTACCCGTCAGTCAAGTCTCTATTTCCAACTTCATGTTTCTTGCATGAATCATTTTTAGTTCCTAGAAATGCCTATCAGCAAGTTCAGACCTCATTGCAGCATGGCAAATAAGCATGTAATTCATTATGCATTGTATCTTAATACAGTAATTAATTTTTAAATATTTCTATCTTGATACTAAGGATGACATAACAACAAAATTTGTTCAAAGTGTAGTTAAGTGACTGCATTATTTTAATACTCAGCAGTGTATACTCCTATTAGATACTAAGTGGATAAGGCTTTTATTGCTTATTACAAAACCACTTATTTATCTCCTACATAATAGGATGCTTTCATTCCTTAAGAGCAATAATTTGAGGTATAGTCATAGTTTGTCATCAAATGCAAAATAAATTTCTTAGAAGGGATTTAAGGAGATGTGCCAGTCAGAGTAGAATAATAAAAATATGCTTTCTATGCTCCCTGTCTTTGGAAAACTACAAAGCCTGTGGTGCTTGGCAAGAGATACAGTGAGACATGGCACAGTTACTGGAGATCAGTAACAGCTTTTTTTCCGCATATGTCCACTGACATGCAGGTGAATGGCCAAGTTACTTCTTATTGGGTTTAGAATTATAGACAGCTTTTTGATCGGCAGACATGAATTTGATTATTCATCCATTTACCACATACTGAAAATCTATAGCAATGCCTTTATTATTGTAAAAATCATCTGGCTCTGTTTTTTAATCTATTCCAGTGCTGCATCAAAATAATCTTTTTTAGACCTATGAAAGAGATGGAGAAGAAATATAATAGCTTTCATGAAGGTTTTCCTTTTTCCTTTATGTTACCTTTTCTACCTTTTCCTATCCTATCGGGGCTCCCAAAGCCTACCCGGCACATTGAGTTGTTTGGTATCTCTCTGTACTACAACACTTAATTTCAGTTTGTTATTCATGTAATCCTTTTTAGTTTTTCAGTGAATAGTACCTCAGTTTAGGCTACCCAGGTATAGACCTTGAGATAGAATTTGAATAAAAAATTGTTTTAGAAGTGATTCTAGAAAACATCAATACAGTAGTAGGGAAGAATTACAAAAAAGAAAGAAGCCAATGTAGAGGGCAGTTGAAGACATTCCTGCTGGGGAACTCTGGGATCCGGTGAAAGCATCTTAGAACTATATCAATTAAGGTGGAGGAAACTGGTGTATTTATTCACTGTCTTCCATTAGTCATTAGTTGAGCCTTACTTACTTGAGTCAATCAATATATCTCTGACACTTTGGCTTGTCCTGAATTAAAATAAATGGTGCTCCTTGAACAAGGGAAAAAAAAGTCAAAAAGCCCCCCAGACAGGAAGTTGAGGTGTTCTATAGAGGCAGCTTCCGTGGTAAAGATGTGAGTATGGATGAGATATGGGGAGGCCAACCATATCTGCTACAAAGTTGATTTAATACTTCATGATTATGTGGGTTTACGAAACCTTCAAATTGTTTAACTTTTAAATGAAGTCAGACATGGCTATGAAAGGATTAATTGAAAATATTAAATAGAATAATGATTTTCTTATACATTAATCTGTATAACATTAAAAGTACAGATAAATCACTTAAATTAAAAAATGTGACAATTCTAGATGGGAAACAAAAGTAAGAAAAGTAAGAAGTTGAGACTAACATCTGAATAAAGTAGTGTTGCATTTGTAGGTCAAATTTTCTCAAACTGCTTGATATTGACAGGGTCTGGGTAAGTTTTGGAGTGGGGAAGTGGCTAGTAAGATAATTAATAGTATCTCTAGAGTGAATCCACTCTATTTTCTACTGAGTTTGGAGAAATTGCCCTGAACTTTGCGGTAGGCCAGGAATATGTGAACTATTAAGCAACAACATGGTATGAAAGGGATTTTAAAAAGAATTTTTAATGTTTATTTATTTTTGAGAGAGAGTGTATGGGCAGAGAGACAGGGAGACACAGAATCAAGCAGGCTCCAGACTCTGAGCTGTCAGCACAGAGCCCAATGCAGGGCTCAAACTAACAAAGCACAAGACCATGACCTGAGCAAAAGTCAGATGTTTAACCAACTGAACCACTCAGGTGCCATGGAAAAAAAGATTTTTGAACACTACATAAAAGGGATGTAGGTTAATGGAGCCATCTCAGTTCAGAATGTTTTAGGATGTAAACGTTTACTGAATCTGTTTACTAGATAATTGACTTGCATCTAGTTTGAGCATTCCTTAGCACTGTAAAGTCGACACATAGTAATAACTGTTAGAGTAGATAACATCATCACTACTGTGATTCAGTAGATACTTACAGGCTTGTAGGTTAAAGGATTTAATATTACACTAAAGATATGTCACCTCTTAAAAATGTTTTATATTGAAGAACACCTCTTAAAATAGTAATCATAATGAAATTTATATTTTGAGTATTTCATTTATATTCAATTGTATGTGACCTGCCATAGATGTTTAAACCAAAATTATTCTATGAAGGATAATTTTCTGCATCTCCATGGAAAAGAAAGTGTGCTAAAGTTGAATATGATATTAACAAATAAAGAAAGGCTATATTTGTGTATTTAAACTTTAGTTTTTGAAATGTTGGAATATACCAAAGGTATTATCATAATACAGTTATCAATTATCAAACCTAGTACCTTCAAGAATAGAGGTGAAATATTAGAGATTAAAGTTAATAATTATGAGAGGATGTGAGAGTAATACTTTTGTTCTGATGAAATATGAGACTAATTATATATATTTACTTTTTATATGTTCTCTGTTCTAATTGAATGTTCTTTCTTCAATGGAAATGTAAAAAATGATATTTTATAATATATGTTTATTTTTACTTAGAGAAAACTGTTAAGTCCATGAGACAAAAAATTCAGAAAAAGGAATTCTAGAAAAGGAAATTAGAAATGAATGTTGTTTACTATTTGAAGAATAATTTAACTTCTAACTTATTTCACAATTATGAAAAAATAGTTTGATTTGAATTTCCAAAGTGAAATAAACTCTTGAGAGGATTCACTTCATTTACTTTGTTTTAGTGAGAGGACTGAAGTTCCTCTCAGTGCTCCCAGTGCTAGATTGATAATTAATAGCATGCCCATGACTGGCAGTTATGGCTTCTGAGTCAACATCCTGTATCCCTCCCTTCTGTGATTTCCTTTTCAAAAAACTCATCTTGGTGTTCTAAAAAACTAACATTTAGGAGAATTATTATTGTGAGGTGTCTAGAAGGATACAAACAAGCAGAGATAGAGAAACTTATTAGAGACTTTTCCATGGATTTCATCCCTCTACAGTGAACCCTTTTATGGTCTCCGTCCCTCTTTTCTTGCTTGGATTTGACAAGCTAGTTGTGACTTAAATTACAGTTAGTTCAGTTTTCATTTTAGGATAAATACCAAAAATGGTTTATTCAATTCTATCTCTGGCAGGGGAAAAAAAGAAGTGAAAAAAGGTAGAAGATAATTTAGAACTTATAAATGGTTAAGTTTTAAAGTGATTAATGGAATAGCCCTTTTATTAAGTCTTTTATTAGGATAATCATTATTAGGTAAGAAACTTAGTCATAGGTCTTTATTTCTGTTTGTTACTCATACTTGTTAACATTCTCTAATTTTTTAATTAAATTTAAACTCCACGGTGTTATATTAGTTTCAGGTGCACATTATAGTGATTCAACACTTCCATACATCTCTCAGTGGTCATCCTGACAAGTACACTCTCTAATGCTCATCCCCATTTCACCCCTCTTGCCACCCACCTCCCCGCTGGTAACCATCAGTTTGTTCTCTGTAGTTAAGAATCTGGAGTTTTGTTGTTGTTTTGTTTGTTTTTGAGAGAGAGAGAGAGAGAGACAGAGACAGAGACAGAGAGACAGAGACAGAGAGAGACAGAGAGACAGAGAGAGAGAGAGAGAGAGAGAGAGAGAGAGAGAATGAATGAGGGAGAGGGGCAGAGGGGGAGAGAGAGAGAATCCTAAGGAGATTTGACACTCAGAATGGAGCCCAAAACAGAGCTCAATCCCATGACTCTGCTATCATGACTTGAGCTGAAATGAAGAGTCAGACACTGAACTGACTGAGCCACCCGAGCACCCCAAGAGTCTGTTTCTTGATTTCTTTCTCTCTTTTTTGCCTTTGCTGATTTGTTTCTTAAATTCCATGTATGAGTAAATCATATGGTATTTGTCTTTCTCTGACTGACTTATTTCACTTAGCAGAATATTTTCTAGCTCCATCTATGTAATTGCAAAATATTACTCATTTTATGGCTGAGTAATGTTATTTATCCATTCATCTATCAATGGACAATTAGGCTGCTTTCACAATTTGGCTATTGTAAATAATGCTGCTATAAACATAGTTGTACATGTATCTCTTTGAATTAGTGTTTTTGTATTTTTGGAGTAAATAGCCAATAGCACCATTACTAGGTTATAGAGTAGTTCTATTTTTAACTTTTTGAGATACCTTCACACTGTTTTCCAGAGTGGCTGCTCCAGTTTGCATTCTCACCAATAGTGCAAGATGGTTCCTTTCTCTCCTTGCCCTCGCCAACATCTATTGGTTCTTGTGTTTTTGATTTAAGCTACTCTAATAGGTATAAAATGATATCTCATTGTGGTTTTGAATTACATTTCATGATGGTGAGTGACGTTGAGCATTTTTCCATGTGTCTCTTGGCTGTCTGGATGTCTTCTTTGAAGAAATGCCTGTTGAAGTCTTTTGCTCATTTTTAATTTTGCATTACAATAAGACCTTGGTTTGTGAGCATAATTTGTTCTAGAAACATGCTTGTATTCCAAAGCACTTGCATATCAAAGTGAATTTCCCCATAAGAAATAATGGAAACTCAGAAGATTCATTCCATAACCAAAAAATTTTCATATAAAAATGATTACAATAATATAAAATATAAAATAATAAGGAACACAAGAAATATAAAGAAAAATAAACAGATTACCTACACTTACGTGTGAAAACTTTTGTGGCTGATGTGAGGGAGACGAGAGAGGAGGGTTATTGTGTAGGATGACTCTCATGATCACTAATGGACTCACTGCTACCTATTGGCTCAATGTAATCTTATTTAGCATGGGGCCAGACTTTGACTATCAATAATGGAATCACTGCTATCTATTGGTTCAATGGAGTCTTTTTTTTTTTTTTGCATGGAGCCATTGTATACACTCACACGGATGTTGACTATAGTACAGTATTGATAAACTCTTGTCATATACTGTATTTCATGTAACTGACAATAAGGCAGAGGACAAAAGGGTCTATATTTGCAGGCAGTCTGACCTAACATGAAGCAAAGCATTCCTAATCCTACTACTGTATGGAAAAGCAAAGGTCTGTCAATAGGTTCTTTGAAGTGACAAAAAATACACTAGTGCTAGTTGTGGGCACCTTCCAACATTCTGAAAAATCACTGATTTCTGCTAACACCGTGGCCTGAGACCTAGCATCAAGCATGGGGGACAATCCCCCACAATCCCACAGAGAAAGAAGAATCATTGGTTCCACTATGATCATGTGACATTCATCATCACATACCACTCGTACTGTAACACATCACTTGTTTGTCAAGTTAAAATTTATTAGAATTTATTAGAAATGGTTGCTCACCTTGCAGAGCATTTACAGAACAAGTTACTTTCAATCCAAGGTTTTACTCTATTTGGTTTTTGGTATGAGTTCTTTATATATTTTGATACTAATCCTTTATCAGATAAGTCATTTGCAAATATTTTTTCCTATTCAGTAGGCTGCCTTTTAGTTTCATTGATTGGTTTTCAATATCATCTAATTTTGTCTAAAAATATTTTCTGCTTTGTTTTTCCTTCTTCTTTCCATATTTTCTATAAAAGTCTATGTCCTGATAATAGAATAGATAAGAGCAAAAAAAGGTGTAGAATGTATAAAAGATGATATTGACTAATGTAGAATATTGAGTTATTGCATACTTAGTTTTTTAGTCTTCTAAATGTTGCGAATGGCCTCAAAAAGAATTCCATTATCTGATAATATATTCATCACTAAATATCTTAACTGGTCTATTTTTCTCTATGTTAGGAAGAACATAGAGGTATTAATATCAATTGTGTTGTCATTAATATTTTATACATATATCCTATACATACTTATATATAAACTAACTAGGTTATGATACTTTTTCTAAGTACATTGCATCATAGATACTGTCTGCAATGTCCCTTGGCATCAAGATCTAAATTTTTAATGAAATATTAAATGGTCATTGATTTAAAAATTTTTTAATTTAAAATTTACATACAATAAAATTTATTGTTTCATGTATAATTGTATGATTTTGGACAAATGGTATCATCAAGATACAATATAATTGTATAAGTTAAAATTCTCGCTTTGATAAAATTCTTCCTGAGTCTCTTAATCCCTGGCACTCTGGTTTTTGAGGAACAAATTGATGTGCTTGATTCTGATGAGAGACTTTTAAAAGAAAGTATGTAATGGTGATTTTTACATGTTACTACAAACCTGAGAAAAAGTTCAGGTAAGCACTTCATTATACACCCTACCATATTTTAATTGCAATTTGCAATTTGGTTTTAATTTGTAATTTTCTAAACTTAAATATAAATTGCTCATTTACATATAAAATCTCAGGATCACAAATGTTATTGACTTGAGAGAAAATATTTGATACTAAAATTGATTCTGAGTATTAGCAATTACTAACTTAATCTTCCAATTTGGAAAGAGGTAGTTCACAGATTAAGGAAAAACAGAAACAAGAGGAACAGGATACTATATTTAGGACACAACTTCATCAAAAAGAAAATCTCACTGAATATTGTTTGTGTATCAGAATCAGTACGTATAGAATCCATACTTGTGGAAACTTCGAAAGTGCTAGGATATTCCAGCATTCCAGGGTGATAAAGCATATAAATGAGAAAATATATTTCATTTACCTACTGTATATTTTTTTGAACAACCGATGTTGTGGAAAACAAATGGAAGTTTAAGCTTTGCTACGATAATTATCACCTTGGGTCATATATATCAAGAAGCTATTTCTAGTTAAGAGTAAACATTGAGTAGCTTCTCTTTTAATGAAACTTAATTCTTTCAGAAAATAAGTTAATTGACTTTCTCATTCATAAAGACAAATTTTCATGGCCTAAAACATTTAAGATACTTAGTAGTAGTAAACTCATAAATAAGTTATTTTAACTCATACAGACTTTTTTTCATTTTTCTCTTTCGTGGGGGATAATATAAAAGTAAACACTTGGTGAATAGAGTATTGTGATGAGTTTTTAAAAATATTTTTGATATGTTGTTCCCATATGTGCCATATCTTTAAGAGCGGACAGAAAAATTTTTACTTAACAATTTATAGCAGAAATGGTCAGAATTGTACTAAAAATAATTGAAATAGCCTTCTCTTCTGTTGTTTTGTTTTCCATATGTATGTCTTAGAAGTCTGTTTATCATTAGATGTATCTCTCTGAAAATTTAGAAAAACACAAAAGCCATATGCCCATTTAAAAGATATCTGGAGTGGCACCTTGGTGGCTCAGTTTGTTAAGCGTCTGACTTTGGCTCTGATCAAGCCCTACATCAGGCTCCATGCTGATAGCTCGGAGTCTGGAGCCTGCTTCAGATTCTGTATCTTCCTCTCTCTCTCTGCTCCTCCCCAGCTTGTACACACACATATTGTCTCTCTCTCTCTCTCTCTCTCTCTCAAAAATAAAATAAAACATTAAAAAACATATTTGGAGATTTCCTTGTATCATAGTGTAGTTCTGTTAGTTAAAATAGCAATACAGGAATCTTAAAACTATTATAAAAACCTCAAGACTTTTTATTAGTAGAGGTTGATTCAAATAACCTAAATTACTAACTGCATATAAATACATCAAAGCCTTATTAAAATTTTAGCTCTTTTCTTCTGGACATACATTAAGAATCTATGTCCCTTGGAGATTATGGAGGTCCCCTGAAAGACTTCAGAAAATGTCTGGCTGAGAGGTTTTAGAAAATTCTCTTGGCATTTAGAAAATTTGGAAGAGTCTTTAGGCATTTTAAAAATTCTTTTGATATGATGATATCTAATGAGAGTTAAAACTATATAAAATCTCAGTTCTAGCTCCCTAGTGGACATAATGAAAAGGGCTTTCAGGAAGCAAACAGGCAAGATTTCAATCCTATCACGATTATATTTTAATTTTTTACCCAATGCTATAAACCCCTCATCACTTAAAATAATGGGGCAAATATATTTGAGGAAATTAGCCTGCCCCTCCCTTATATACTTTCCTTGGAAGTGTTTGTTATTTAACTCTATATTTTTGTCTAAGACTCCATCCCAAATACTAAGCAGCAATAAATCATACAGTGTCCTGGAATTAAAAGCTAGTTTACATTAAAAAAAAAAAGAGGCAAATTAAATACACAAAGGCAAAATGGTAACAGATCTGCAAGTAACCACTGGGAGGGTCTATTAACTGACTGAAAAGTCAGTTTTCAGAACACCTGGCTGGCTCAGTCAGCAGCACCTGTGACTCTCAATCTTGGGGTTGTGAGTTCAAGCCACACTTTGGGTGTAGAGGTTATTTTATATAAAATATTTTTAAAAAAATCAGTTCTATCATTGAATCATGTGAAATTGCTTATATCAACCATTTTTGGCTGAAAAGCAACAATTTTATGCATGTATTAGTTTTTTATTGTTGCTATACTATCATGAATTTTAATGGTTTAAAAATGTAAATTTATTACAGTTTTTGAGGTCAGAAATCTGAAACAGGTCTCAACTGGCTAAAAGAAAAATGGTTATTTCCTTGCTTTTTCCAGCTTTCAAAGGCCATCTGCATTCCTTGACTCATGGTCCTTCCTCATCTTCAAAACTAACAGTATAACATCTTCAAATCTCTCTTAACTCTCTTCATTCTTTCCATTTAAAAGAACCCCTGTGGTTACATTGAGCCCACCCGGATAATCTAAAATAATCTAGAATAATTAGTAACCTACATCCCATTTGTAGCCTTCATCAGAGAACTAAGATTATTTGGGGGTCTCAATTTTGATATTTTTCCTCTAATGGGTTCTTTGGGTCTATTACCTTTTACCACTGTCACTTCAATGTAACCGTTGCTGTATTTCCTGGAGGAAGTATTTTTCTGAATAAGCAGAGCCCTTCCTAAAGGGCTTTTTCTTCCTTTAGGAAGAAAGAAGTCAAAGTAGTGCACTTACGACTTTTAGATTTTTTTCTACCACTTAAGTGTCATCTGGACCTATATTCTGACTATCAATGGAAGAGTATCATAAATCAATCACTGGTTCAAAGCATATAAAACATTATGTAAGAGAACACCCACCTCTGTAAGGTGTCATCTCCTCACTAGCACCATTATTAAATCTTCACTAGGCCTTTCATCATTCTACCAGACCAGCTGCTTTGGATGATGTTGATACCAATAAATCCAATGGGGGTGGGTTCTTTGCCTGACTTATTTGCTATGAAGTAAGTTCCTTAATATGAATGCATATTGCTGAGGCTCACTGATGGCTCAGGTATATACATGAATACGTATATTAACCAATTTATGTTTTTTCCTTAGAATTATTTTATATAAAGTTTGTGTAAAATAATATCACAATTTTTCTGTGGTCTCTTTCTCATATATTCATACTCTCTGGCTCAGAAATCTTAAGCATTGTATCTAAAGAAACAACTGCTACATGGAAAAGTACCTTTCAGTCCCTGTTATCTAGCTCTAAGTGCAGTTCCTATGTGATACCGTGATTGATACTAAGAGAATGGTTTAAGTGGTAATAATAATTGGAATTCATTACAACGCTGTAGGCTCATATAGCAATTTTTTTTCATTTTGCATATGGATAGTTATTCTTAATGTATAAATATTTTTTAGATGTCAAATGAAAATCTGATAATGTGATGCTACAGAAAGTAACTTATTATTCTATATGGGAAAAGTATTTAGAATTTACTTCCAGCTTCAAGAGCTTATATTGTCATATATTTTGGTCAATTATGCTGATTTTATCCTTAGCAGTTAGCTTGTTTGAGCAAAAGGTCTGATGAATTAATACAAAGACACCATTCTAATGAGATACAATAACTGAAAAATAATACCTATTTCAATGTCCCTCTCCCGTAATGTGACTTAAAAATTATGAATCTAAACAAGAGAGTCAAAATGCACAAATAATTTAGTTACCACTTTCTATATAGAACAGTCAGTATGCAAAAGTGAAAATTAAATGATGAAAACAAAGTTAAAATAAAAAGACAGCATTTATGCAAATCAGTCGATGCAGAGAATTAAACTTTTTTTTCTAACAGTCATGTCAAATTTACACTGATGTGTAACCTATATTGAATACTGACCCCCAAAAAAGGAAAAGTAATGGGAAAACTGGGAAAATCTGAATACAGTCTGTAGTTAACAGTATGATACTAATGTTAATTTATTAGCATTGAAATATTGAGCATGCTTATATAAAATGATAGCCTTAGAGGAATATAGTTAAATTTATAAATCATTTATAAATCCAAAATTATTTTCAGTTAAAAAAGTCTTGGACCTAATTTATATATGTTTGATGTAAGTGGGCCAAATAAATTCTCCAACTCATACATATAATAACTATAATTTTCCATTTATTTTCAGCTAGAAACAAGGAGTTTCATATTTCACATAAGAACAACAATGTTAAATGTTTAAAAATTGAATGTCTTCTCTCAGAGTATAATTAGGGTGACAGTTTAAATTTAGATAAACTGTAGAAAACACCTCTATGTTTTTTTGATTTATTGAATATGTGCACATCATAGTGGTAGTGTCGATGTTAATTGTCAAATTATCAGTTTCTCTATTGAAGGTCACCTGAGCACAGATGACATAGAGAACGTCCATTATATGCATATCTAAGATATTTCCCATGGTTGTAAATTAAGTACATTCTTTATCAAAATATAAATATAATCTTCACTATAAGTTTTCCAACACTGAGAATGTTTGATCCAGCAAAACATGTAATGCCAGTTTAAACAGAAAAGAGATATTTTGGGCATATTCAGTTTACAAGAAGAACATGGTCAAATGGAGAGCAGGTGCTTTTGGACACCAAGTTACTAATGCTAAGGAAATAAAGCTATTTTTAATACAATTTAAAAACTATAGTGTAGTATTGGCAGATTTCTGAGAAGTTAAGACTGTCAGAAATACAGTCTGAACTCTTAAAGAAAGCAAATGATTTAACCTTATAGGTAAATGATGCTGGGAGCCCATTTATAAATTCTTCAGAGTTAGGGCAAAATTGTATGTTTTCATTGGGTTCAAAACCAGTACTCTTACTACAGAATTTAAATGTTTGGCTTCCTTATTAGGATCACTTAGAATAGATTGTAAATGAAAACCACTTAAATGAATATTTTGCCATGGGTAGTCAGTATAGGAACTGTGATACCTAAACGGAAATCAGTGGAAAAGTAATTGTGGAGAAACGCATACAACTTCTTTAAGATCACAACAAAAGGCTTGAACACTTAGTCTTCAGAAGACTATTTTCAAAGAACTTTGAAGTATATTTTCTAGTTTTACTTTCGAAGCTATTTATGTAGGTAGGCAGTTCTTATTTTCACGATATTAAAATGGGTAAAAAGAGGCTTTGGGAACACTTAGATATGAAGCTTAAGGCCTCAGTATTAGTAAGTGGCCAGACCGGGCAAATAACCGAGAACTCCCCACAACGATAGCCATATTCATTGCGTTTCAGCGTCTTACTCTGTTTGCTTTTTGTCAGTGCGAAGCATGAACTTCACTGCACCTTTCTGTGTCACTTTGTTTTGGCACAAAGACGTAACCCATGTGCCACTTGATCCAATAAGTGAGAAGTAAAAGTCTTTGACAACCCCTATTTTCATTTACAAGAGAAGGCAGGCCACCAATAATATGATGACTGAAAATAGCTTTAAGTTTCTCTGTCTCTGTTTTTATTGTTTGCTGTTGTATATGCCAGTAGGGATATAAACAAATGTTTGTGTTCATACCCACTTGGAGTCATTATTTTATGTATGGTAAACCCACCACTGAAATACAGTTAGATGTGCTTGCTTCATTTAACTATTGATTTTTAGAAGTTGCTGTTTAAATTTAATTTGTTTTTTAATTATATAAAATATTTACATGAAACTAAAATCATATCATCAAAACAAAGTAAAGTTTTAGCTTTTTTACATGCTCCTTTTATCTATTTACTACTAAGTTCCAAATAAATATTTAAACCGTGCTATTGCTGGCTCATAAGGGAGTTCTATTGTTAATTTTTTGAGGAACGTGCACACTGTCCTCTAGAACAGCTGCACCAGTTTGCATTCCCACCAACAGTGCAAGAGGGTCCACATCCGCACCAGCATCTCTTGTTTCCTAATTTGTTCATTTTAGTCACTCTGACCGACATGAGGTGGTTTTGATTTGTATTTCCCTGATGATGAGTGATGTTGAGCATCTTTTCATGTGTCTTGGCCATCTGGATATCTTCTTTGGAGAAGTGTCTATTCATGTCTTCTGCCCATTTCTTCACTGAGTTATTTGTTTTTCGGGTGTGGTGAGTTCTTTATAGATTTCGGATACTAGCCACTTATCTGATATGTCATTTGCAAATAACTTTTGGCATTCCATTGATTGCCTTTTAGTTTTGTTGATTGTTTTCTTTGCAGTGCAGAAGCTTTTTATCATGATGAGGTCCTAATCATTCATTTTTGATTTTAATTCCCTTGCCTTTGGAGACGTGTCAAGTAAGAAATTGTGGCTGAGGCAAAGGAGGTTGTTGCCTGCTTTGTCCTCTAGAGTTTTTATGGTTTCCTGTCTCACATTCAGGTCCTTCATCTATTTTGAGTTTAATTTTGTGTATGCTGTAAAAAGGTGGTCTAGTTTCATTCTTCTGCATGTTGCTGTCCAGTTCTTCCAGCACCATCTCTTAAAGAGGCTGTCTTTTTTCCATTGGATACTCTTTCTTGCTTTGTCAAAGATTAGTTGGCCATACATTTGTGGGTCCAGTTCTGGGTTCTCTAGTCTATTCCATTGGTCTGTGTGTCTGTTTTTTTCTGCCAATACCATGCTGTCTTGATGAGGATAGCTTTGTAGTAGAGGCTAAAGTCTGGGATTGTGATGCCTCCTGTTTTTGTTTTCTTCTTCAATATTATTTTGGCTATTTTGGGTCTTTTGTGGTTCCATAGAAATTTTAGGATTGTTTGTTCTAAATTTGAGAAGAATGCGGGTGCAGTTTTGATTGAGATTCCATTGAATGTGTAGATTGCTTTGGGTAGTATTGACATTATAACAATGTTTATTCCAATTCATGAGCATGGAATATTTTTCCATTTCTTTGTGTCTTCTTCAATTTTCTTCATGAGCTTTCTATAGTTTTCATCATACAGATCTTTTCTATCTTTGGTTAGGTTTATGCCTAGGTATTTTATGGTTTTTTGTGCAATTGTGAATGGGATCAGTTTCTTGATTTCTCTTTCAGTTGCTTCATTATTGGTATATAAAAATACAAACAATTTCTGTAGATTGATTTTGTATCCTATGACTTTGCAGAATTCATGTATCCGTTCTGGCAGGCTTTTGGTAGAATCTGTAGGGTTTTCCATGTAGAGTATTATGTCATCTGTGAAAAGGGCAAGTTTGACTTCTTTGCCCATTCTGATGCCTTTTATTTCCTTTTGTTGTCTGACTGCTAATGGTAGGACTACCAACACTGTGTTAAACAACAGTCATGTCGTGTTCCTGATCTCAGGGGGGAGGCTTTCAGTTTTTCCCCATCGAGGATGATTTTAGCTGTGGGATTTTTGTAAATGGCTTTTATGATGCTTATATATGTTCCTCCTATCCTGATTTTTTGAGGGGTTTTTTTTTATATTAAGAAAGGATGTTGTATTTTGTCAAATGCTTTTTCTGCATCTACAGACAATGTGATGTATCACATTGATTTGCAAATATTGAGCCACTTCTGCAGCCCAAGAATGAATCCCACTTGATCATGGTGAATAATTCTTTTTATATGCTGTTGAATTCAATTTGCTAGTGTCTTGTTGAAAATTTTTTGCGTCCATATTTATCAGAGATATTAATCTGTAGTTCTCTTTCTTTGCTGGGTCTCTGCCTAGTTTGGTAATCAAAGCAATTTTCTGGCTTTGTAGAATGAGTCCAGAAGTTTCCCTTCAATTTCTATTTTTTGGAACAGCTTGAGAAGGATAGGTGTTAACTCTGCTTCAAATGTCTGGTAGAATTCCCCAGGGAAGCCATCTGGTCCAAGACTCTTACTTGTTGGGAGATTTTTAATAACTGTTTCTTTTTCTTCACTAGTTATGGGTATGTTCAAATTTTCTATTTCCTTGAGTTTGAGTTTTGGTAGTGTGTGGGTGTGTAGGAATGTGTGTGTTTCTTCCAGGTTGTCCAGTTTGTTGGCATATCATTTTGTAGTATTCCCTGATAATTGCTTGTATTTTCGAGGGATTGATTATAATAAATCCATTTTCATTCATGATGTTATCTATTTCGGTTCTCTCTCTTTTCTTTTTGAAAGGTCTGGCTAGAGGTTTATCAATTTTGCTTATTTTTTCAAAAACCAACTCTTGGTTTTATTGATCTGATGGATATGTTCTACTGTTGTTGTTGTTGTTGTTGTTTTTTATTTTATATTGTTTATTTCTGCCCTAATCTTCATTATTTATCTTATTCTGTTGGGTTTGGGATGTCGTTGCTGTTCTGCTTCTAGTTCTTTAGGTGTGCTGTTAGATTTTGTATTTGGGATTTTTCTTGTTTCATGAGATAGGCCTGGATTGCAATGTCTTTTCTTCTTAGGACTGCCTTTGCTGCATTCGAAAGGGTTTGGATTGTTGTATTTTCATTTTCATTTGTTTCTGTTTTTTTTTCAATTCTTTTCTAATTGCCTGGTTGACCCTTTCATTCTTTAGTAGGAATTTCT
>NC_043705.1:73187229-73202396 GCF_006229205.1 Suricata suricatta | reverse complement strand
ATACAGTTATTCATTAGATGTCAAAGGTTTCTTGAGACTTAAAATACAAATTAAATTATTTTAATACATAAGCTATTTTATCCTGGGCAGATGCCATAAAGCAAAGCACACAATGGAATGTTGATTTTTGTTGTATTCTTTTTGATTAATAAGCTATTGGCAAATTTTTCTCTTTGTTTGTTTCTTTATGAGCTTGAAAGCAGGGGAGAGAGGGAAAGAGAGAGACTCTGAAGCAGGCTTTATGTGGGGCTGGATCCCATGACCCTAGGATCATGATGTGAGCTGAAGTCAAGGTCAGATGCTCGACCAGCTCAATCAGCTGAACCACCAAGTTTTTCTGTTTTTTTTTTTTTTTTTTTTTTTTAAGTATTTTGGAGTGCCTGGGTGGCTCAGTCAGTTAAGTGTCTGACTTTGGCTCAGGTCATGATCTTGCAGTCTGTGAGTTTGAGCCCCGCATCAGGCTCTCTGCTCTCAGCACAGAGCCTGATTCAAATTCTCTGTTTACCTCTCTCTGCCCTTACCTCATTTGTGTGCTCGCTCACTTTCTCTCTCGCTTTCTCTCTCTCCAGAATAAAGATTTTTAAAAGAAACTCATATTTTTTAAAGAATAACAGTATTTTCTCTTAACAACAGATTTCCAGAAAGGATTCCTTCTTTCCTATCCCACAGTACAAACTTACAAAATGATTTTGCATTCTATTCTGAACTACCTTTTTTTTTTTTAAGTTCATTTATTTTGAGAGAGAGCATGAGCTGGGGAGGGGCAAAGAGAGAGGGAGGACAGAGAATCGAAGCAGGTTCTGTAATGTAAGCACAGAGCCAGTTGTAAGACTTAAACTCATGAACTATGAGAGCATGACCTGAGCCAAAATCAAGAGTCAAACGCTTAACTGACTGAGCCATCCAGGCACCCCTGTTCTGAACCACCTTTTGATTGAATTTGGCATGTTACACGGCAGGTATTTCTTTTATATGCTATAAATACCAGGATCTCAGCACATATTTAAGTTAAATGCAAACATTTAAATTTATCCTAACATTTCGCATCCATATATATGTGTATCTTTTCAGTCTTTTGCCATCCATAAATCATGTGTCTCTTCTGGGATATACTTTATACCTGGTAAGTCAACAAAAATATTTGTTTAATGAATCTATATTTAAATATCAATTCCAAACATTTCACCAGAAATCAGGTTTAGTCATTTGTAAATGATAGTCTTAGTTATTACTATGTAAAGCAAAAACAAATTATCCTTTTTTTTTGCCTTACAATTAAGTTTACATTAGTATGTAAATATGTTTAAACAATCCAGAGCTTCCTTGGTAATTGGGTTTTTAAATGTTTTTTCTCATGTTCTTTACCTACTACATTCCTTGTTAAAACAACTTAAAAAGTAAAAAAAAAAAATCCAAATTCACTTGAATAAATATTTTATGACTCTGTACATAAAAAAAATTAAGAGAGTTTGCTTAAAAAATAACACTGCTCATATCAATCTTTTTTTCTAATGCTGTCAGAGATGACTTAGCCTCAATTAACACTGGACTTTTGACTTAGAACTTGTCAAACAATTCATTTCATCATCTCTAAACTTGCCCCTAGACACAGAAAAAAAAGTGCAGCAATAATCATTAAACATGAAAAGCAGCACATTTTCCTGTAAATAGCAGCCTGGCATAGGGTAATGTAAATAAGTGGGTAAATAAATTGACAGTTTGCTTTTAACAAATCAACACTTTTCAACATTTGCTAGCAAGAACCAGGCAGTGTGACAGGAGAACGTTCTGGCAGATGGATCCCTCTTCCCTTTTACAAACCAGAATTAAATGAATGAATGTAGAGAGAAATGTGTATGGAGTTAAAAAAGCACACAATCGACTGTAGAGACTAAATGGATCATGTTTAGTAATTAGGAAAAAGGATATTTGCAGGAGGCAAACATACTTTCTTGAGTAACATTGATTCTTCCCAGAGTGGATATTTTTCCTCTGATGGTTTTCTAGTAGGAGACCAGAGTAAGAATAATCATCGTACCTAAAGAATAGGTCAAAAAAAATTGCTTTTTGCTATAGATGTTATCATAAAAACTGAGTTTCTTCAATTTAAACTCTTTTATATAAAACTAGTAACCACTGCTTTACAAATAAAAATAGCTATTTCAGTCAAAACAAAAAAACCTTGAGTTCCAATATAACCTTAGCTCGGGAAACTGTTTACTGAGTTAATGACATTCGTAGTATATTATTTTAAAAAACAGAAAGTAAATAACTACGAGTAGGTAGTAGTTATTGATTCAAGTTCTCAAAATGCCTTGTGTGCCTAAAATTAAACTCATAGGAAACTCCTCATCTTTCCTTTTAAAAATTTTCCCCTTACTGGACACTGATAATAAATCCATTCAGATATTTATATGCAAATTATAAGCATTTTTCTTTCAGATAAACTAGGTAGAGCATTAACTTTGATTTTAATAACAAAAAATAAGTTGGTTTTTGGTAGGGTTCCCTCCCTAAGGAAAAACGAAACAAACAAACAAACAAAAAAAAACCTCAAGGCAACTTGGGGATCCACTTACTATGTATACATGTGACAACATCCCTCATGACCTTGTAACATGAGACCATTTAATCAACTGCATGTTTGTGTGTTACCGTATATGGGAGACAAAGAAATAGAAAACATGTTAAAAAAAATACCATGCCACGTGGTATTTAGGGCTCAGTTCTTCAGGTAGGGCCCAACTGAGCAGGGCCAGCATGAATAAAGTTGCTTCCTGGAAAGAAAAGTCTCGATTTCGAAACTATCTGTGTGAGAATCCTGCTACAGGCCTCTTTGAAAAGTGAATAAGCTTTTGTTGTTTAAAACTTACTCATAATATATCTGCATGGCATAAGGGTACATTTCTTGCAATAGACTTGAATGGCCCCTAAGACTGACCTTACTAAGGATTCACAATGCACTCAAAGGATTTTACCAGTACAGAGCACTATAATATGTCAGCACTCGAGTGATTTAGCTATTTGAAAAATTAAAAAGTGCTTAATACACTCTCATACTTCTCATAAATTATAGACAAACTAATGAGTTTGCTGGTCACAGACTCACCGAGTAATTCACATAAGCTTTTAAGATCTTATGTCTATTTACAGGCCATTTCTGAACAACAGCTTACACAGGCACAAATAATGTGTTCAAAAGATTTTTGCTGAATGAAATGCATTAATAGTGTTATTTATATTGACTTTCAGAACTCAGAAGTAGGTTGATCATAATCTTTTATAAATAACTTTCTAGTATATTTAGCACACATGTAATGTTTTTTTCATTTTACTGAATTATTTAAAAATATTGAAGAATATAATATACATGTTCATAGGTATTTTACCTATCATTTAAGCTAAGAATTAAAAATTCTACCAAAAACTACTGTCTATTGGTTTCTCCTCAACTTTTATTGAGTCCTCTGAAAACACTATCCTGAATTTCCTGTTTATCATTCCCTTGCTTTGAATAAATTATACATAATATAAAATATATATGTAAATATAGGTATTTACTCATTAGGATATATAAGTACATGTTATATCCTATATAATATATACCTATATATTAAGGTATATTATGACTCATATCACATGTATATATAATTAAAATATGTATTATATGATGTAGCATGTTGCGTAAATTGATAAAAATGTGCTTTACTATATATGCATTTTATTATATATATTTTAATAAACATTTATAACATCATATATGCCACATATAAATCTACATATATGTTTTATATAGTACTGCAAACATGCAATATATAATGTCTTCATTTTTTTGAATTTATAAAGAGAATATTGTATTGGAAATAGTCTTCTGGAACTTGTTTTTTTTAAACTATTCACCTATATTCAAAAAATTTCTCATGTTTTTAGTATAAAGTTGCTAATAGAATTTTCTTTTCATTCTCTGAATTTGTAGTTGTTCTGATTTTTGAGTCATTATACTGTCTGGATTTTATCAGTCAGAAAATATTTTAAGACTTGTTGAAACCCAT
Organism: Suricata suricatta; assembly: GCF_006229205.1. Taxonomy (NCBI): domain Eukaryota; kingdom Metazoa; phylum Chordata; class Mammalia; order Carnivora; family Herpestidae; genus Suricata; species Suricata suricatta. Next base: position 73,198,344 of record NC_043705.1, on the reverse strand, counting down.
ACTTAAAATATTACATTGACTTCTCTATTTTATGAGTTATGGTCAACACTAAGTTCTAGTGGATATAAGGATTCTTAAGACATGGTTCTTGTTCTCAAGGAGATGATTACTAGTCAGTGTTGTCAATCCATGCAGGTCTCTTAGAAGTCAATCTTTTTAGAAGAGGTATCAGCAAACTATTATATTGAACACCTGTCACATTTGTTCTTGTCAACATCATAGTCATCAATATCATTGATAATATTTACTTTATCTCACTGGAGTATGAATATGCAGTGCAATATGTAGTTACAGTATTAATCACTTATACAATATCAGTCAACTTCTGAATCCTGGATATGATTCTCCTATATTCTCTCTGATTCTTTACCTTTATTTAATTATGTTCCTATCACCCTAATTCAGATTTGATGTTGCAAGGAGTCAATGCTTGATGCAAGATGAAAAAAGGAAACATAGTTGTGGTAAAATCATGCAGAGACTTGTAAAGCACATTAAGAAATTGTGTATTAGTTTTAAGGGTAATGGGAAGATCTTGACATATTCTCGGCAAGATGTTAACTAATGAGATTAACATTTTTTAAAAGTATCATTTCATATATCTGTATAAGATATAAATATATGGCTGGAGTTGCATATGCTTGTATTTTATATAAACATATGGATGAAGGGGCAAAATGGATGATGGGTGGTGGTGTGAGACTACTGAGGAAGCTATTGCAATAGTCCAGATGGGAGCTGATAATAGTTTGTCTTACCCGATGATAGCTAGCGAGGAAGAAAGGAGACACATTCAAGAATATTTAAAAATTAAAATATACAAATTAAGGATAAATTTAGTAAGAAGTTACTCAAAATATGGGTGATAACACACCTAGTTTTCTGGTTTGAGAAATTGGTATAGTGCCATTTACTTATTTAGGAAAAATTAATATTTATCAGATTAAGAAGAAGGGAAAATAATAAATTCTGATACAAGATGGAATCTGAATTGACTCTGAAATGTTTAATCTTATGTAGGATTCTTGTTGAATTTAGTCCTCATAAATAAAAGTGCAGAGGAAAGGTACAAATTTAATGATTGACTCTAAGTGAAAAACTCATTTTTTGGATCTATATACTGTACTTCTTATAATTGTGTGTGTGTGTGTGTGTGTGTGTGTGTGTGTGTCTGTTTTGCAAGATTAGCTTAAGAATAAAACTGTTATCCTCAAATGAGAAGAGAATAATTCTGAAACTCTAAATCAAATAAAGAGTTATTAACTTTGCTCAAGGTGTTAAAACTCCTGTGATGAGGGAAGTCCTGGAAAAAAAAAAAAACAACACTAAAGTTCTCCCAGCACACCACAGCTTATATATTTAACATGTTAAATTAGATTCTGTGCATTTCAGTTGAAAATTTTTTCCTACAGGCTAAGACAAACCAGAGACCGTCTAAAGAAAAAATAATGAGTTCACATTCTGTTAACATCACTCCTTTTTAGGCTCTCTTGGTGAGTCTATTTTTGCCTCCTCCAAATAAAAGACTTACCCATAATCTTTGTGATTGGCTTTAAGATCAGGTCTGTCTTGGTCCCTACAAACCAGAATCATACCTTCTGTTGAATTCAGAATTATCAGTGAGTGTTGCATATACCTGTACTTCTGGTGTCTTGGTTTGTCTAGAGATGGAAAAGTGTGTCTCATTTTCTGAGGTCTTATTTGGCGTTAGCTCTTAGAACATATAGAACATTTGTTGGTAGAAATGCAATCTCCATGTGGAGATTTTACTCAATGAATGCTTTACTGTTTCAGTTTTAATGACACATCTTGAGTTCCAGAAGGTAAGTATCCATGTATATGTACAGATAATTACTTGTGTGATATCTGACATACTTTATCCTTTAGATTGTAGACCTGGTGACACTAATTCCATACTGTTAAGTTTATTTCTGAACCTGAACACATACCTGAAGATTGATCTTCCCTGGATCAGCACTCTCATTTTCTTTTTTTTATAATGTTTATTTATTTTTAAGAGAGAAACATATATAGAGAGAGAACAAAAGTTGAGAGGGGCAGAGAGAGAGGGAGACACAGAATCTGAAGCAGGCTCAGGCTCTGAGTTGTCAACATAGAGCCCAGAGCAGAGCTAGAACTCACTAACTGTGAGATCATGACCTGAGCCAAAGTAGGACGCTTAACAGATTGAGTTTAATCGCTCTAGTATTCTCATTTTCAACTCTACACTGGTTCTCTTGAACCCAACTGATCATTTTTTATGATCTGCCTACTCTGAAATTTCAGATGTAACTGCTTTTCTATCAAAATTGGTGGCTCTCTTGTTCTTAGATATTAGTCATAACTTAAGCATTTAGCATTAAAATGTTGGAATTTTTAAAACCACTTATCTTGGAGTAAGTAATGCTGAGATTAGGATTCTTGTTTTTCATCATTTGCCTGAGTTACTTGAGTAAATTGATGAGCCTTCTTAACCTTGGTTTTTAAAGGTTTATTATCTTGAGATAATAGAAATAATAATTGTATTAATAATACAGGAATATATAAGTAATTAATATAGTCATAAGAATAAATGAGAAGTTAAAATTTTAATAGCAACATGACATTTTTAACCACCTGTACTGCAAATGTACAATATTCTAGGTAAAATCAAATTCCATTTCAGTACACCATAGGGTTTTTCAAATAGTCTGATTAGTCTGATTCTCCCACCACAGTTCACTAGATTTCAAAAGGATCACCTCATTTGACTGAAAGAAAATACTGTACTAGATATATTTTTCAATTCTACCTCTGATGAAGAACTGAAACTAAATTTTTACTTAATAATTGATCATTTAAAAATAGATACCTTGCAACCTGAATAACATGTACATCTACCAAGTACTATATTATATTACATTATATTAACAGTCTCACACTCATTTTTTTAAATAATAAAAAGCTGAGTGTTTCATGAAAATTTCTTGACATCAAACAGATGATACTTACATGAGAACATCAGTTAGGCTGTACAGTGAGTTAGTACAGAAGACTTCTATCCATCTGACTATAATACTTGTAGAATGTCTGTTACACGCATTCTCTTGTTGAGCTTGTGGATTTCAGTTAAATCATCTGAGCTATGCTTGAGTCCATTCTTTTTAATGGTGGGTATTAGACTCCCATTTTTGTCTACTTAGCCTGGTAAGTTTGCCAAAATCTCTCTCTTTTTTTTTTTTTAAAGAACTGAGTTCATCCTTCTGTGGGAGACCAGAGACTGTCTCATTTCTCTGTGTTTACTGAAACCTCTTTTCAGAGCTTTGCCAGCCCTGAACTTCATTTTGTGACTATAACAATCTAAATCTGGCCAAGATATCCATGACTTCTCTGCTTCTTAGTCATGACTCCTTTTTGTGATTCTGAGGGTCTGGCTACTGCCCCTATAACAGGCCAGTGCCTGGATGAAAACAATGGTTCCCTTCTCTTTGGCTTCCTTTTCTCTGGGATCTTAACCTATAGCTACACCCCAGGCTTTAAAGCCCTAGCTTTCATAAGGCACAGCAATGCCTTTATTCATAGGTTATTTGTAGTTTATCAAGTTTTCCTAACTCATTTTCAACAGATAGGTCAGTCACAAGTAATTCCATCTTACCCAGGAGACAACATAGTTTTCCTTGGGTTTTCTCTTCTTACTTCATTTATCCTGTACTTTCTCCAATCCCCATTTTCTAAGCACAAAATATGGAGCAAGAGTATAACAGATATAAATTAACAAAAATATCTAGCAATTCATGAATGTTTCTGGGGTGTTCTGACCTTAAATTTTATTAGATCTCCACATTTACAGTGCTGTTTCCCAAATGTTTTGAGATTGCTAATGAGGATCACAGTGCTTTGGTAAGCTATCTGGTCCCAAGTGGTCCTTTACCTTTTACTCTTTTCTCCACCTTTGATTTTTTATACAAGTCTCCATAGACAACATGAACGAACAGGAACATAAAAGCATTTTTAAACTTTTCCTATTCTGGAATCTATACAAATTTAGTGAAAATCTACTTTTCCTCATCTCATCAATTTTTTTTTAAAAAAGAAACTTCTTCGTATACTTTCCCGAGTTGAAATTGTATAGAAATGTTAATATTTAAACAGTTTAAAATATTTGGTAGCAATCCCAGACTCCTAAAATAAGCATATAAAGGAAACACTACCATGAAAATTCTTAACTTCGTGCACATAAGTTAAAAAATAATCATGGTAATTTTAGTATCAGTCCTGTCACATTTCAAATAAGTCAAAAGAATTTGCAAAAGAATATCCACTTTTACATAAGACAAAAATAGCAAAACAAAACAACAACAAAAAACTATTGCTTTGGGAGGTAATAATTGATTCCAAAGATTGCTCACGTAGCAATGGCTAACCGTGACTCCAGACTCTGAAGTATTATCGAATAACATTTAAAAAATGAACTGCTTGAACTGAGTGTGCATAAAAATGTCTGTTATAGAGAAAAATGCCCTTGATTCACAGTTGAGTCATGAATAAAATGTTATTTCCATTATTTTATGGTATGTATGTGAAACTAACCATAGAATAACTATTATCAAATACAAATATCAAAAGTGCTTTGACCTCCCAGAGTGTGAATTTATAAATTTAAATGATTTATAAATAATAATCCAACTATTTTCTCCACTCCATTTCAGTGGCATATTTGTCATCTATAAGGTGAGCATATATGGAACGGTCATGACTAGTTCATTAATTCTATATTGGTACCAGGAGTCTCTCTGTATATCATCTCTAATACCATACTGTCTTTATTACCATAACTTTGTAAAATGTCTTGATACCTGATACTGTCCAAATCTCTATTAGCCATTACTTAAAACATTTAATTAGAGAGGACTTACATATCTTTTATTAGATGTTTCATTTTATTATACATTTTAAACTTGAATTTCAGTAGTATATGGATGTTCAAATTATATTGTATACTAAGCTTTCATTTAGCATTCACCAGTGACAGTAATTACTGATTCTGATAACTTTGTATATGCTTGGATTTTCCACCTGCACAGTAATTTTCATATCCACAATTAATATCATTTGTGATTATTGGCAGTGTGGTTTTTTAATTTACCATTTTTAAGCACTTTTATAGTGGATCTCACAGTGTTACCAATATAGGTTCATAAAGATGTATATAAAGGATAGACATATTGACATTGGGTATTGAATATCAATCATTCTAAATACATTTCATACAGATTCGTGTGAGAGATTGAAAAACTGAAAATACTATTTCAAAAATTCCAGTGCTGTTGGGACTTTGGAGGCACTCACACATGATTTCCCATTTGTGGAGGTACCAGCACCCATAGTGCAGTATCATGAATTGATTTCCTAGTCCCTTAGAGCTCTGGGTGTCTGTATTCTAGCTGTAAATGTGTTTGTAGGGATGGCAGCAGAGGCAGCAACAGGAACAGTGGTGATACCACTGGGTTATTGAATTTGACATTTTAATTCTGGTCTCACTAGTAGTTGCTTCCGTTCATTATTTTGATCAATAATTTCAGTTGAGAATCTTTTTTAAACATTTATTAATATTTCTGGCACTTACTTTTTCCTGTTTATTATGAAATTTTTATTCAACTTCCCAGAGCCATTTATTTTTTCTATTCGTCCCTGATTAATAAAGTGTTTTGTATAAGAGTCCCATAAATAAATTGATCTAGGATTAGTCATGTGGCATGATTATGTTTGAAATTAATGATGACCCCCAAATAATAATTCAAATTATACTAGCAATTCTTAACCCATTGGAGCAAAGGTTTTCTAAGGTTGAACTTGTGGGACATTTGCCTGCTGTGGTAGACTGTTACTGGAATGAGAAATACAGAAACTTTGAAATGGGTACCTAGATGGAATGAATGTGTTTGTTACAGTTCATATGTTGAAGTCCTAACCTGCAAGGTGATGGTTGTAGGAGATGAGTCCTTTGGGAGATAATTAGTTCTTGATGGTGGGATTAATGCCCTTATAAGAGGCCCCTCAACTCTTCCACCATGTCAAGTTACAGGGAAAAGACAGCCTTGAAGAAAGTGGGCGCTCACCAAACACCGAATCTGATAGCATCATGATCTTGGCTTTCACAATGTCCAGAACTGTGAATATAAATTACCTGTTGTTCATAAACTACCCAGTCTATGGTATTTTGTTATAGCAGCCCAAACATACTAAACCAGTATGATTCCTGCTTCTGACTACAATGAAATATTTAAATAACATAAAAATATTCTGTTCTTTAAATTCTCTATGAAATTCACTACCAGAAAATTAATTAATTTTTTTGGAATTTCTCTCTATTCCTCTCTCTCTGCCCTTCCCCTGCACTCTCTCACTCAAAATAAATATTAAATAAAAGAAAATTCATTTATGTGGCTATAAATTTTGGTACCACAGGAGCAATAAAATAATAACATTTAGTGTCTAAGCCAACCAGTTGTTGAAGTACATTGTAACATTGTACTTTTCAAAGGTGACTATAAAATTATCTTTCATTCCATATGCTCTTTGAAATATGACCTGGAATATCCCATCAAGAGGAAGAGTTGAGGGGTACCTGGGTGGCTCAAGTCAGTTAAGCATCCGACTTCAGCTCAGGTCATGATCTCTAGGTTTGTGGGTTCGAGCCCTGCGTCAGGCTCTGGGCTAACAGCTAGTTCACAGCCTGGAGCCTGTCTTTGGATTCTGTGTCTCCCTTTCTCTTTGACCCTCCCCTGCTCGCTTGCTCACGCTCTCTCTCTCTCTCTCTCTCTCTCTCTCTCTCTCTCCATCTCTCCCTCTCTCTCTCTCGCTCTCTTGCACTCTCTCTCGCTCTCTCTCTCTCTCAAAAATAAATAAAACATTAAACAAACTAAAAACAGGAAGAGTTGATTTCTTCATCCCTTGGAATGCAGGCAGATCCTGAGATGCTCTGTCCAATAGAGTATGGCAGAAATGACCTCATGTCAGGTCTAAGTGTCTATATAAGCAAGAATTATTTTCCATTGATTGAGTTAGGACAGTTTACAGATTTGTACGTCTCAAAGACAGCAAAGACAAAAATTAGATACCATGTAATTGTATCTTCTTGATCATGCAGAGTTTTCCACTGAAGTACAAATAAATGTAGCCTATGGTGATCTTGTGGCGTATTGAGGTGGAGTGGAGAGAGAGAGAGAGAAAGAGAGAAAGTGAAACAGAGACTGATCACACGGAAGAATATAAGAGCCAGACATGTAAATGAAGGAATCATCTTGCACATCTAGCTCAGTCTAGCCTCGTTAACTGTAGCATCCATTGCTGTGAGATTACTGTGATATCCACTGAGAACAATGAAACGAAATCCTTAAAAGCTGCAGAAGCACAGACTTTTTTTTTCCCCTAAGCAAGACGTTTTTTAGTGATTTGCTACTGTGTAATGGATAGCAGAATTAAACTTGTTAGGAAGGAAGGAGTGTTGCCAAACAGAAATCTTCAATATGTGACATAAGTTTTGGAACTATGTAGCAGGAAGGGGCCATAAAAACCTTAAGGGAACTCATGAAGGAAGCTAGAAAAATAATGAGGAAGTTATTACTGGTGTCTGGATGTAAAGCAGCCTGTGTTAAAAAGTATGTGAAACTATAGTAAAATTGCCACCTGTTATAACTGAAAACAGAAAATATTTACAAATAGCAAATAGAAAGTACTTAATGAACTGGCGAATTTGCCTAAAGATTCCTCCCAAGAAAAATGTTAAAAATGTCAACTAATGTTTTTCAACTGTACTTGACATGAAACATATATTCAGAAATGAATTGAAGAAGGAAGCATTTGGTTTTTGAGAAAATTGATAGGAAATACAGGGTAGTTTATATATCTTTCTAGCCAAAGTGTTCCAAAAGTAAGAAATGGTGTCAAGGGTAAAGAGCAAGGTCAGGGCACTTCCAATAAAATGTGTCCTACCAGGAAGATTAAAGATATTGCTCTAAAATTCTTCAAGGACTTTGGAAATATTTAAGATTACAGCTCTTCAATAGATAAAAATGACTCTTGAAGATCTTAGAAGCATGCTGTTTAGACTTTCTCTGCTAAGCTAAAGACTTCTAAGAATCACTAGATAGTTGTGCAATAATTTCACACTCAGATCACAAATATCATTGAGACAGACTCACATTTCTTTGAGAATAGTCTCACTTGAAGTGATATGTGAGTATGAGTTTGATTTAATGGTGAAAATACTAATAAGATTCATAGCACTGTCACAAAGATCTTAAGGGAATTGAATCAGCAAAAGCACCACTGGCTTCAACTAAAAGAGGCAGAGACAGTTCCCAAGGATCCCCAACCTTTGAATGTCAAGAGGCAGACTAGGAAAGCTAATCAGCTATAAATATGAACTATTTCTGATTTAAAAAAAAAAGGGTGCAGAGTTAAAATAGAAGGAAAATCAATTCCCAAGAGTAAGAATGGTCTTCATTAAGAAACTTGTAAAATATACCTAGGCAGATTCGAGATCATTTACTTTGTTAGAGAGAAGAGGGAGAGAGTGGGAGACATGAGTGGAGAGGGGCAGAAAGAGAGAGCGGAAGAGAGAATCCTACCTAAGCAGCTTCCACAGTCAGCACAGAGCCCAATGTGGGTCTCAGTCTCATGACTTGAGACAAAAATCAAGAGCTGGATAGGAGACTCGACTGACTGAGTCACCCAGATACCCTAGATGGAATAATTTCTAACACTGACTACTATTTGCTTCCATGTTGTCTACAACTGCTTCACCAATTTATTTTGGGTGAACGTGGAGGTAGATAACTTGGCTCTTCAGTTAACAGATGTTCAGATATAACCCCCCGTTGGGATTTATAGAAATATATATAGGAATATATGGCTACACATGACTTCAATTCTTATGCAGTCGCAGACTCCAAACTTCAGATTCCGTGTTCTTTCCTAAGATCTTATAGTAACGACTTTTCAGCTGATTATACCTAAATGGTTAAAGTAAGCTGAAAATAGCATATCATTTTGTGAATGGTTTCTTGAGTCATATGGTAGAGATACAATTTTAACAACAGTTTATGAGGCCTTCTTTTTCATGTCTCTCCCTTTTTTAAATTTAATTTAATTTTTCATTTTTAAAGAGAAAGCATGAGTTGGGGAGAGGGGAAGAAGGGGAGAGGGAGAAAGGATCTGAAGCAGGCTCTACACTCATGATGGAGCCAATTGCAGGGCTTGATTTCACAACCCTGGGTCAATGACCTGAGCTGAAATCAAGAGTTTGATGCTCTACTGACTGAGCCACTGAAGTGTCCCTCAAGTCTCTCCTTTTAGAAGTCCATCAGAGAATATATGATAATACTGAATTACATACATGAATTTAAAGAAAGCAGTAACTCAAAGCCCACTACTAAATTAATTTAAATACAAATGTTTTTCTTTCATATTTTTTAGGATTAATGATATAATGCATGTAGATTGGCCAACAGAACTTAGGTCATAGAAGAGGGTTTAACAAATTCTTACTTCCTTTCTCCTATTTGATTTTTTTAAATATTTATTTTTGAGAGAGAGAATTGGGGAGGGGCAGATAGAGAGGGAGACATTGAATTTGAAGAAAGCTTCAGGTTCTGAGCTGTCAGCACAGAGCTTGATGTGGGGCTTGAACTCACAAGCTGGGAGATGATGACCTGAGCTGAAGTTGGACACTTAACCAACTGAGCCACCCAGGCACCCCCTCCTATTTGATTTTAAGGTTTTGATAAGGAAATCATTATCTGCTCATGCTTTTTAGCTCAAAGGCTTCTAGTACATCCCCATGATACCCCAGATACCATTGAGAAGTTTTCACTATATTTTAACCCCTAAATCCCCCCTACCAATAATGCCCTCATACACATACAATACTCTTCAACACTCTTTGCTCTTGATGACACAGTGATCTGTCAGTTGATACACAGGCTTCTATGCCAAATACGGAGGTTTAAAAGTAAGATTACTTTGCTTTACCTATGAAAATTCTGATCCAGTATGTATGGGTCAAAGCCAAGATTCTGCGCTTAATATTCCCCAGGTAACTCTTGCAAAATGAACAAAATTTTTAATTTTAAAGAGAAAGGAAAAGATTTTGTTTGAGCCTGTAGGACAGCTTCACAGGATATACAATCTTCACAAAGAGAGAATGCTCTGTGGAAGTAGCATTTGGTGAGCGCTGTGTGTGTTTTGTGCAGAGTCTGTATGACTTTAATCTTAGGGGAGTCAGGGAGGGTGTTTTGTTTTTCTTATCTTTATGTTTGGAATGCTCTTTTTAGTCATTTATCTATTTATCTATTTACTTTAAAGAAGCAGATTTACAGCATGTGCTCAGGACATAAATAGAGTCCAGACCTTGAGGTTTTGTGAAGTCATTTTGGTCTTGGTAAATGTTAAAGTGTAGCTTCCGGGATCAGGGTCTACAACTGTTAAAGCTGAAAATTCCCCTTATTACTCTGATATATTCTCAACTTTTCAGATTACAGAAGCTATTATATGTCCCTTTTTCTCTAATCTGAAAAATTATGTCACAGTAGAAAAAACATTAATAGGTGAACAGAAGGCAATTATGATTTATAAATTAATAATAAGATACTATTGGTAAAAGTATACATTGGAGATCCTGAGTTATGGCTCATTTTCCTTAGTCAGACTAATAGTTTAGTGTTCTGTTCAGAAAAAAAAAGACTATCACTGGACTCAAAGACCTGAACATTTATTGAGAATTATATAATTTAAAATGATTATATAAGTTGTATAATACATACTTGATATTTCAAGTCTTCAAAAATTTCATTTTTTTTAAATTTATATATAGTATCTAGCGAGCTTTCCCCTTCTTTTTCTCTAGATTCTTTTCTTTAGATTCTAGGGAAGCCAAGAAGAGACTTAGTAATTCCTGATGAAATATGTTGTGCAAAAGGAACTACATTGCTAGTGAAGAGAATGTATTAAATAGAAATCCACATGTTATCTCTGTTAAAAGATTAACCTTTAAAAATTATTTCCCATATACTCTCAGTAATTTTACAGTTTACTTGAGTTATAGCCAGAGGATAAAGTTTAGTTCAGGAAAGT
>NC_043705.1:73159958-73187129 GCF_006229205.1 Suricata suricatta | reverse complement strand
TTTTTTTTTTTTTTTAAAGAATCTATGATCGTATCACTGTTAAATTCCTTTGGGTGAGATGATCTGCGAATGGTGACAAATGCTGTTAAGTTTTTCCTATAACTGCAGGGTTCGGGTTTAGTTATCGCTGCAGAGAAGTTGCCTTAAATCAAAATAAGTGGTTGTTTGGCAACAGTTTCTGGGAAAGAGGTTTGTTCTGGCCTTTTTTGCCAATAAGTTATCTTAATAAATGCTTCTAATTTTCTAATCAAAACTAAACAGACAAATAAGTTAAGGAAGTTTAAAGGAACCCTTGGAGTTAATAGAATGAATGGGGAGATCCAGGATAATTAAGAGAAATATCCTGGTTTTTCTACTCAGCTTATTTTATTTCATTTTAATGAAAAAGATAGATAGACAGTAAATCATTAACTGGTTTTTGATCTATAGATGTATTAAGAAAATCTTATAATTTGTAATGGAGATGAAACATGTAAACATAAAACAATTAAGAATTTAATGGCTATCTAAAAGAAGCATAAAGTGCCAGTGGTCACAGAAAAAATAAGACTTTAACTGGGTATCATGGAAATCTTCAGGAAGAATAAGTTATTTATGGAAGTAAATAGTTGGTAGGATTAAGTCATTTGTAATTTATGAAAGGTAGGTCAATGGGCTTCAAAAGATCAAGTGTGATGATATTGGCAATTTTGTTATTTTAATTCCTTGCAGTTTTCTTCATTTCTGTATCGGTAATTATACAGAACTTAGGATCTGTAACTTGGGCTGTATATAGAGGATGATCTTTATTCTTGCATCTATAAACATTGTGGCTCAGTAGGTTAAGCATCCAACTCTTGATTTTGCCTCAGGTCATGACCTCACAGTCATGAGATCAAGCCCCCAGTTCCACTCAGCACACAGAACCCAGAACTTGCTTTGGATTCTTTCCATCTCTCCCTCTCTCTCCCCTCCTGGCTTGTTCTCTGTCTCTGTCTCTCTTTCTTTCTCTCTCAAAATAAAAACCTGAAAAATAAATAGAAAGGGTACACCAAAAAATGTGATGTAGTAATGCAATTGCATTTTAGGAAAATACCTAGTATTTAAGTAACCCTATATTTTGGGATCAAATTGATATCTAAGTGAACTTATGAATATAATCTCCAATATATAAAGAAGACTTTTCTCCTGTAATCAAGGAGAGACAGATTGGCACTACTCAGAAAATCACTGCTGCCCTCATACCAGATAGAAATCTTTCACATTTCAATTTTTTAGCACTAATTAATTTTATTTTTAATATAATAATAAATAACATAATCTAACACAATCTAGTGTTATCATGCCCATTATTGGTGAAGGCAAGGAGAAGTGAATTTGTGGATAATGAATAAGTTCCACATTTAGGTATCTAAACCTTTTTAAGAATTTTAACAGTCTCATTTGGCATTCAGGTGGGTAATTCCAAGTCAGATTTAACAGTTTCTCCCTAATTGAGTTGATGCTTTGAACTTTCTTCAGAAGCATTGTTTTCTTGCGAATGTTTATCTTCATAATTATTTCACGAATCATGAAGCAAAATTCTGTGTTCATAATTACCAGGTGAAGCAACATGCGACCACTGACACAAGAATCAGTCACAGACATGGAAAAGAGGCTGTCTCAAAGATTCAGACTTCAAGGCCTCTTCAGTAGTCCTGTGAATGTCAGCCACATTCATTAGCAATTAGTTCCCGTATCTAGACATGGCAGATGGCAAATTGTTCTTCAAACAGAAAATAGAAGAATAATTTTAAAAGTTGGTGTATATTAATAGGAATAGAAACTGTCTTTAGAGAAGTTTTCCAAGCAGGCTGAATTAGATTTTGATTTTGAGAGTCCCATTTCCTGCAGACCAGACTAACTATAATCATACACATCCACAGAAGACATGGTGATATTGAATGTTACTATGTTGCAGGGACTTTGCTTTTTTATATATTCTTTCAGCTAGTTTACATAATCAGGTTGATATTTAATTTATAAACTTGGTTTGCTGATATGAAGAAAAGTAAATTGATTAATGCCATAAGACAATAATGTTAATTTCACATGGTATTTGTTTAATTCCATAGCCAATATCTAGTGTTTTAGTAATTAGAAAACCAGTACACAGCATATTAGAAAACCAGTATGCCTAGAAATAAAAAAAGTGATTTGGAAAGGAATTAATTGTAGTCAAGTGGTCCACTCTTACTTCATCGGGTTGTTTTTCACAAAACAATTAAAAACATGTCTGATTTATTAGAATCGGATATTTTCTTGAAATAGTTAATCTCAAATGAAATAAGAGTGAATGATTTTAAAATAGTGAATCTTCTTTAATCTGGTACTACATTATTACAATTAATAAAGGAAATAATCTGTATGTTGCAAACCTCTCAGAGATTTTTATGTCATGGAACACATCTGGACCTAAAGTAGGCTACATAGTATCCAACATCTTCAATGGCTAGTGCTTATCTTGTTTTTGTTTCTATTAAAAAGCTTAGCAGAGGACATAACTACTTTGGAAATTAAGGAAGCATCTAGAAAAATAATATTGGTTTTTAGTTCAGAGAACTGCATCACTGAAAATAATAACTTTGGAGGTGAGGTCAGACAACTGAGCTTTTTGGAAATACGTCTCAAGAATGTGACTCCTGCTACAGGGGAATTATTTCCTTTAAAATAATAGTAGAGCAATAGATTAAAGGCAAGCAGAACAGGGAAAATTAATGTTATAGCTCTTCACTGGTGCATAAAAATGGAGGCCTGGAAGGAGAAGATTCCATGGGCTGTCCAAAGAAAGTCTTATTAGAGGGTGACAGCCACGTAGTGCGCACTTCCCAGTTGTAGAAACCTTATGAAAGCCCTTCTGCCCCTGTACATGTAGCTGCAGGATGTGGATTCGAGTCCTGGCTCTTGTCCGAAGGCGCACACTGCTGTGGGGTGCCTACTCCCATGTGACTATGTCTTCTTGCCTGTACTTTATCACAAATTCTAGATATCAGAAACCAAAGTCATGCAGCAGCACTGTAAAAAAGCATCCCGTGCTCTGGGTTGGAGCCACAAATTGCACCAGTTGGGTCTTAGTTCCACCATTTTAAAATTTGCAACCATGGTGAACTCCTCTTGTTTCTCCAAACCTAAGTTATTTCATTGGTAAGAGGAATTTTATAAGCTGTGATATTGAGTATTTGTAAGAATGAGAGGAAATAAACAATACAAAGTGTTTAGCAGAACATACGCACCCAATGAATGAAAAATAAATGTCCGTTTTCAATGCAAATAGTTCTGAATGATTTATGCTTCTGCTGCATGACTCACATATAATAGAAATATAGAAGAAACATTTAAGACACTGAAGTACTGACATAATTTAGCTATATTTTCTTAAATGTTAGAAACAGCACTAGATGCATTTTACTACGTTCTTCACTTCTTTTGAGAATCTGTACGCTGCAAACTCTAACGTCAATGACACTTTATTTTCTTCTTAATAACTCATTAATACAAGAAAAGAGTCTCTCTCTCCTAATATAAAGCAAACTTAATTTCTTAAACACTCTGTTGATCCTCTTTCCAGTGCTATCTTTTGTTCTTGCCTTAAACTTCTGAATTGGTTCGCAGTCCCCTTTCTTAGGCCCTTGTTTCTAGCCTAGATTTTTTTTTTTTTTGGCACTTTCTTATGAGTTCACATTGGATAGTTTTCATTAACTATTTTATTAAAGAATATTCCCCACCCTTCATATTTGGTTAAATTCTGGCTACTTGCTTGATGGTTTTCACTGTAACTGCAATGTCTCTTTCTTCTCATAGTTTAGGAAGTGTGTTTCCTGTGTTGGTGTGTCTGTGTGTGAGAGAGAGAGAGAGAGTATACAGAAAGGTTTTTCCTTATTATCTTACTAATATGTTTTATGACCACACAAATTTATTTTCTCATTAGGCAGACAAACAGTAACACTTATATTGAAATAGCACATTATATACTAGAGACCTTGGGATGATGGTTTAATTTTTAACCATTTAGTATTCAATATAATTTAGAGAACCCAAACTGCAGTTTAGAAGAACAGTTTTTATTATAGCACTTGGAAACTATTGATTATTATGATAATTATTGTTATTTTGTTCTTGGGTGATTCTAATTCACATTCATGATCACATTATCAGTTTAAACATTAAATAGAGAAAAACTCAACATCAATCATAAATATTAAGAGGTTTGTGTAACATGAATGCAGAAATACAACATGAATTACTGAGACAAATCAACATAAGCCTATTTTGAAACTAAAGTAGAATAAGACATTATTAATAAAAATATTTACCGCTCTCCAAATTTATTTTCTTCCTCTTTTACCAAACTTAATGTTATATTTCTTGTGCATTACAATTGCAAAATAAAGTAGCAATTTAATTAGGAGGAGAAAAGTAATGTCACTTTGACATGATGCATTCATCATCAGAATTGCCATGTAACTGAATAAACTCTCAAGATCAATTGTGGATGGCACATGAAGACATGACTTCTCTGATTAATTAAGTCTATTACCAAAGGAAATTTCTCAATTGTTCACTCAACTGAGTGTGAAGAAAATTCTAAATAGTTCATATAGGTAAAATACAAGTTTTAAATCTTTCCTGTAAGTAAAGAGCTGCTATAGATTTATCTCAACACACTGTAATCTGTAAAAATTATCCCAGAAGCATTTTAAACAAAAAGAAGATGTAAAAATTATAAAATTATACTGTATGGATGCAATATGTATTGAATTATAACTAATAATATAGTAATTTCAAAGATATCTATTTTTTACCTACATTCAAATAAATATCATTCCTATCGTAATTTCAAATATATATTCATATATGTAATATATACTCTCTTGAAACCTGGGAGGTTTATGAAGAGTATGTCAACTGTATCTTTGAGAAATGACAACACAGAGAAACTAAATGATTTATTCCTAATATTTTAGCAGCCAGAGTACAGTTGGGACACAAATTTCAGTCTCTTACTCTAAATCCTGTATTCTTCCGTTATGGAATGGCACATGTGTAATTGAATCAAAGACCTTGAAAGGGTCCTTTGAGATCATCTGAGTTAGACTTGTGTCTTCATGCAGATCTAACTATTCATAACTGATAGCTTCAAGAAGATATCTATGACCTTCCTTATGCTTCCTTTCCCAGCAGAAATCTCCCTTCTTTCAGTTCCAATTCATTTACTTATCTATGACTCCCAGTGGCCATGATGAGCAAAAAGAGAGAGAAGGAGAGAGGGCAAACACTCCTAGGTGTATACTCTCTCATTGGTTTTAGTCCCTTTGTTCATTTCCCAGAATATAACTATTTTACGGACCAGTCAAAATGTTAAAAATACTGGTCTGTTGATATTTTCTGATCATTGGCTATTAGGCTTTTGCTTTTTAAAATTATGTCAACTCTTAAGCCTATTTTTCTCAAATGTACTTAAATATAGTTGCTAGTTGTAGGTTTTATTGAGTTGCTCAGGCTTTGCTGTACTTTTCTCGTCATGAATAAGCATTATTTGTACTTTGTCATAGGATTATCTGTTGTATTTTCTCTAATAAATTACTTTATTTTGTGAAATACTAATTTTCTAGTTTATCTTCCCAAATATTCAGCATATTTATTTTATCAGTGAAATAAAAATTAATTTGATGAGTTCTCAGGAAAAAAGTTGTATTGGGACACTTATTACCTTTCTACTTAAATTATGAGAAACATAAGTGAGATGATCTAAGTGATTTCAAGCATTTTACTTGATTGGGATTTTTAGCAAATATATTTAATAGTAAAATGGTTAGATTTTGCTGAAATGTGAAATTTATTTTTCCTTCCTTGTTTGTCCAAGAGTTAAGAGTGACAGCATTTGAGGGGTTCCTGGGTGTCTCAGTCAATTAAGCATCCAACTCTTGATTTTGGCTTGGGTCATGATCTCATGGTTCGTGAGGTCGAGCACTGACAGCACAGAGCCTGCTTGGGCTTCTCTCTCTCTCTCTCTCTCTCTCTCTCCCTTTCTTTCTTGCCCCTCCCCGGCTTTCTCTCTCTCTCTCTCTTTCAAAATAAATAAACTTAAAAATAAACAGTAACAGCATTTGAAAGATTTATTTTTTTAGATATTCACATAAACTTTTCAGACCCTCAAAGTTATATTTTGTATTACTGATTAATTCTTCCCTGTTAATTGCTAACTGCAAAGGTAAAAGATCTTTACAGTGAAAAATACCTGTCATCATCTGTGTAAATGCAGTCGGCTCTCTTAATAATGGGGCACCTTATATTATTCATCTCTGTTATAATGAAAACAAAATACACAGGCTCGTGTATGATTTATTTCTGTTTAAACAGAAATCTAAGTTCTAGATTATAGGAAAAAAAATAGAGGAACGAAGTAAATTATACACAAAGACTACTCTCATGGGGAGCAGTCTGAATGATAACTGGCTGGGACACTTCAAAACATTCATTTATCACTTCTCGGCTCCCAGAGAGAAACGGGGATCACATTGTCATGAAAGACCAGTATCAACAAGAGGAACAGGTAGCACCACCTATTTCCCATGCTGTCCACACAATTGGAGAGCAGAGACTATCACAGTCTTTAAAGTACTTGTAGTGAATGGGCAAAGAAACCAGAAAGTAAACTTCTAAACTTAAGCCCTTTCAGAGGATTCATTTAGAACAGATATAACAGAGGGGATGCTAACAAGGACTTCAGAAAGAGAACACAGATAGGGGCGCTTGGGTGGCTTAGTTGGTTAAGCATCCAACTTCTGCTCAGGTCCTGATCTTGTGATTCACGAGTGGGAGCCCCCTGTCTGGCTCAGAACCTAGAGCTTTCTTTGGATTCTTTGTCTCTCTATCTGCCCCTTCCCCACTCATTCTCTCTCTCTCTCTCTCTCAAAAATAAATAAAAACATTAAAAAAAAAAAGAAAACATAGATCATAGGATTTACTCTGGAAGAGGAAAGTCCAATTTTAATTAGAACTTACTGGTAACAGGTCTGAACTCTGGAACATCACAACACTGGCTGTGGAAGAGACAAAGTAAAAGAACTTGGAAAATGTGTGGAAACAAATGCAGCAGTTTAGGGTGTATCCCCTCTGGGGGACACAAAGGCATCTTGTATAAATAGCTGTCCTTTAGATGGCTGCTGCTGACAGAAAGAGGGTAAGTCCTACCAGATCTTGGCGAGTGTCGGAGAAAAAGGAGTTACTGCTAACTAATATCATTAAGTGTTTCATTTATGTAGAAACACAATTTAATTGGAAAAAGTAAATAATGAGGGTTTAAGCTATAAAACTGAATGAACAATGGGATGTTAAAAAGTTTAAGGTAATGACAACCATACAATGTTTAATTGAGTAGAAACACATCTGACTTACGTCTGCTGAACCACTGTCCTTACTATACTATGCATTTCATGTTATACAGGCACAAACACTAAATCAAAAAGCTGAACTCTTTCTAGGGTCTTTTTCACCAATAAAAAATAACTAAAACATATCTTTTAAAAATTGGATTATTTTCCCAGTAATTCTCCCAGGTTTATTAAACATCTCCTTTAATGGGCACCTGGGTGGCTCAGTAGGTTAAGCGTCTGACTTCGGCTCAGGTCATGATCTCACAGTTCATGGGTTCAAGCCCCACATCAGGCTCTGTGCTGACAGCTAGCTCAGAGCCTGGGACCTGTCTTCGGATTCTGTGTCTCTCTCATTCCCTGACCCTCCCTGCTCACACTGCCTCTCTGTCTCTCAAAAATAAAAATAAAACATTAAAAAAATTTTTTTAAAGTAAACTTCTCCTTTAAGATTCAGTCCTCCTTTTTGGATGGGCAATTCATAATAGAGAATAGTGGCTAAGGAGACAAAGGTAAAAAGTATCTTTAGTCTGAATTGAATGCTATCTTCAATAAGTCTTTAAATATGTTTTTCTTATTTTTTTCCATTAAGCTTTGTGTTGGAGAATGTGTTTAACACCTTAATCATGGTGATGATGTCATAGGTGTAATGCATAAATAATCAGATTCAGCAAGATATATACATTTTGATGCATGCAATTTTTATATGTCAGTTATACTTCAATAGAGTCTTATCTATCACTCTGCACTACAATTTAGGGTTCTGTTATAAGTCTAAGAATCTTTTAATTCTTTAAGAGCTTTTTTTTTTAATGTTTTATTTATTTTTGATACAGAGAGAGACAGAGCATGAGAGGGGGAGGGGCAGAGAGAGAAGGAGACACAGAATCTGAAGCAGGCTCCACGCTCTGAGCTAGCTGTCAGCACAGAGCCTGACGCGAGGCTCGAACCCACGAACGTGAGATCTGACCTGAGCCGAAGCCGGAGGCTTAACCGACTGAGCCACCCAGGCGCCCCAAGAGCTTTTAAGGCAACTTATAACTATACTATGCTCTGGAAGTCACTTCTGGTATTATTACCAATTGCTTCATAAGAATTATTTTTAGAAAAAAGGATAGGACTATAACGGCACTTTTATGTGTTTAAAATAACATTATTTTGGGATATTGGTAGTTTTTATGAATATAATACACAGTTTATTCTGAGTTTTTGTACAGCTGAACATTAATTATTCTTTGTGCTTCATCAGAATGAAATGATTATGGGCTCTTAAAATAATTCTAAAAGAATATTTTTAAAAGAGCTAAAATTTTATGCCAAAATCTTCTTTAAAGAGATTATAATCAGTATTTAAATTAGTGCTTATCAATTTTTTAGATGTCAGAATTTTATAACATTTTATGTTCTTTGTAATTATTTTAAAATGGAATGAATTTTCCTTATGGTGCCTTCATTAGGAGATGTGGTTGTTACTATATAATCATAGATGAACTTCACATTTGTAAAGCTGTGTTTTATTACTTCATCTGTGTCACAGTTAGCTCAGTAAACCTTATTTGGGCCCTAAGATTTTTATTCCTACATTATGTTAAGCATGGTTCTTGGATAACTGAGTTGCAAATTTCTGAATTCAAGTATTTGAAATGCAAAAAATCTTTCGGATCATTTAATTCTCTATTCAACTTTTATGTAGTTTGGGAATTAAGTGGGAAAATGCTGTTTTTTTCATATAATAAAGGAATTATGAGAATTTTGGTCATTTCTAAAATAAAATACAATAAAGTTCCTGTAAACCTAATCTGAAATTTCCTTGTCTTCCCAACTTACTGATTTTAGCTGTATATAAAAGCAGTGCAATATTAGGCAATGAATTGAACCTCATAGCATTTTTATTTATTGTTGAGAGCATTTAAGAACCATGGTTCTTTTTTATCTTCAAAACGCTATTTTTCTGGGGTATCTGTTGGTGTGTGTGTGTGTGTGTGTGTGTGTGTGTGTGTGTGTGTGTGTTATGTGCCCAGTACACTCATGTGCATGTTTACTTTTTAGTGCACATTGTTCTTTCTTGCACCTTAACTAGTGGATATGATGATGACGATGATGATGATGATTCTTCCTCCTCTTCCTCCTTCCCCCCTTCCTCCTCCTCCTTTCTTCTTCCTCCTTCTTTCTTCTAACATACTTTAACTGTTACTCAAATAGGAATCTTGTAATTCAAAAGTCTAGATTTTTGATTATGTGAAGTCTTCTTTCTTCTTTCTTAAAAGGTACTTTTGAAGCTCTCCTTTCTGCCACACTACTATTTAGAGCTTCCCTTAATCTTCAACATTCCAAAATTTCACAACAGTATGTCTAGATACGGATTTGCTGTGCTTTATAGCGTGATTGGGACATGCTGGGTAACTCTTTTCTGTACAGATACTACCTCTTTTCAGAAATCAAACATTCCTTAAGATGTCTCATTGTATTTTTAATGTTCCATAACCTTCTCTGTCAAATTTGATGTCTGCTTGTCTCACATCTAACAAAACAATCTTTCCGTTGGTTCATTTTCTGTTCTTCTATATGCCGTCCATTGTTTACCACATTCATTGAGCTTCTAATTATTTTCCCTCTTTTGTTTCTTTGAAAATTTTAAGTGTTGTTACTTTAAATCCCATAATTGCTAACCTTAGTATCTGTTGAATTTGTTTACTTTTTCTACTGATTTTGGCTCATAGAGGCTTGTTTCCCTGAGTTTATATCTGTGTTTGTATGAGATAAAGATGGAAAAAGGAGAGGATAGAGATTCATGGTTTTGCATTTTATAGGAATATAATGAGGCCAGATTTAAAAGTCATTCCTAGACAGATATTTTGCATTTGTTCCATAAATACTTACCTGAGGAACATCAGTTTAGATGTAGTCCTTGGCCCAAAGTAAGGGAGGGAGTTTAACATCACACAGATCTCAGGAGTTTTAGGCATGTGCCATTTGAAGGCTGGCTTCTTTTTTTTTTTTTTAATAGTTTATTGTCAAATTGGTTTCCATATAACACCTAGTGGCTCTTCCCTACAAGTGCCCTCCTCCATCACCACCACCTCCTCCCCCCACTTACCCTTCAACCCTCAGTTCATTTTCAGCATTCAATAGTCTCTCAAGTTTTGCATCCCTCTCTCTCCCCAACTCTCTTTCCCTCTTCCCCTCCCCCTGGTCTTCCATTAGGTTTCTGCTGTTCTCCTGTTAGACCTATGAGTGCAAACATATGGCATCTGTCCTTTTCCGCCTGACTTATTTCACTTAGCATGACACCCTCGAGGTCCATCCACCTTTCTACAAATGGCCAGATTTCATTTTTTCTCATCACCATGTAATACTCCATTGATGAATGAAGAAGATGTAGTATATATATATACACTGGAGTACTACATGAAGGCTGGCTTCTGAGGGTGGATTCTGAGGACAGCCTGTGGGATTCCCATCCTGAAAGGGTAACAGCCACAATAGATGTGTTTCATCACCTTCCTCCCCCTTTCCTTGAGATTTCTTCTAGGTATTCCTACAGTCAATTTTCTGGGGGCCCATCTTCATGAAGATTCTCTTGGTTTCAATTTCTCAGTTTGATTAGGCCCCAGTTGTGTCGCCCCCCTTCTGTATTTTGGTACAAAGGAAAAGCCAGGCAAGTGGGATTTAATACACGTTCCCTGGTGGCCTCCAGCTACACTTACTTAATTTCTTCCCTATTTGCATGTGACTTTTGGCTTCTGGATATTGCTCTAAATTGTTGCTGTTGTACAAGATAGCTACATGGCACATGGCCAAAAACTGAAAGCTCCATTGTGATCTTACATTTATATTCTGCTAGAAGATAAATTCAGGGAAAACAGGTGAACAAAACCCATAGCAATTATTATAGCATCTGATTCAATATTTATGTTCACTAACTTACCGGCTGAAATAATGTTTGTCATCTCTCCCTGCTTTTAAAACTATATGTGAAAGAAAATACCTCCAATTTTATATTTTTACATCCAAAGTTACTACCATCTTTGAAAGTTAAGCACAAAGAAATAATAAACTTCAATTTCCACCTTACTTAAGTTTCCTCCCTTAGATCATTTTTAAAAAGAAATTTTAGAACAAAATGGAACAGAGCTATGACTATAGTAATTTAGTTGGTGTTGATCACATAATGTACAGCTCTTTGAACTGTTTTCTGAAATTGCAAAAGTACAAGCAGTTTTCTGTTACTTTTTAAGGTTTTAGCCTGTAAAATCTTGCATATTTTATGTTGCAGATGAATACATTTAAGTGTTTGAATAGCTACAAAATATTTGTTATAGAATAAACTATGCTTTCATTTAGGGAATGAAATTTCTAATTTAATTAATGAGGTCTTTTCCTATATTTTCACATTAATAAAATGATTCAGAAATTACTTTCTAAAATTTCCCAATCCTCACATACATCATCATTTATGTGAACATATTTACCTAATTTTTAAAAAGTGACATAATCAGGCAGCTGAATGGGCTGGGTTTGCTTCATATATCAGTAGTGTTCCATTTTCACAGCATTTGCCAAGTTCTGAACAAGCCTCTAACCATAGAATGGTAACAGCATTTAAACTGAGTGTTCTTACGGTAAAAGGGAAAAGATTCTATAATCTCCAAACTATAAGCCAGCAGCACTATGATACGTTAATATCTTCTTGAATCCATCTAATTGGTACTCAAAAAGTTTACTGTGATAAATAAGTATGCTCATTTGCTGTCTTTATTTTCATTATGTTGATGTTTAATTCATTGGTGATGTTTAATTTTTTTTTTAATGTAACTTAAGGATGTTAACTATGGAAAATCAGGCCCAAATTCCAAATTCCTAGAATTCAGCAAAGAAGCAGAAAGTGTTTCAACAACAATGTAGAGAGAGACCCTACATTAGAATTAACTCAACAACAGGGAAGAATAATTAAACTTCACAGCTTCTGAGGCAGTTGGAAAAACACAATGATGAAACTCTTTATTCAAGTTTACTGAATATTTAAAAGCAGGTATATCAGGTTCTAGAAATTTACATTTGTCATGTAGTTTGAAACATTTTGTGTATTTATGAAGTTTAGTGTAATGTACATATTCATTGTTAGTATAATTGTTATTTTAATGTTATTGTTTTCCCTCTGTGGGATCTTTTCCCTTTCCGAGGAAAACCCTTCTGAATCACATAATTAGACTTCATACTGCTTTATTATTAGAAAAAAAAAACAAAGACTAAATTTAGGAATAACTCAAATCCACGCTTCTTGTTACTGGAGGTCTGTATACCTAGATCTACATCTGTATCTATATCCTTATCTCTGTCTATATTCTATTTACATCTATGAGACAAATGGACTCCCAATGTGACATTCCACATTGTGACCCTGACTGGCACATAACTTGACTTTATTTACTATATTGTGTGGTTTTTTCCCTTACCATATAATAAGGTATCATGTGATTAAATTTTGGACCAGGTCCAGACTACATTTGAAATCTGACTCTGCCGCTAACAAATTTCAACCCCTTGTACCTCTCTGTTCTCATCAGTGGCAGTGACCATGATAGTAGCTATCTAATAGGTTGTTAGGACAATTAAATGAGTAAAGCTCCTTGAATAAAACTGTGTCTGTGGTAACTGCTATTTGTGTTGTTGTTAAATACACGAATATAAAACTCCTTGGGACTCTTTCCCTAGTTTCAGCATGAGTGGCATATTCTCAGTTTTAAATGTGTGTATAAGATGTATAAATATTTCAAAGGAACATTAAAAAATACTCAAGAAACATGGAAAATGAGATTAAAATGAAATATCACATCAGAAATCCTATTTCTGTAAGTTAATAACTGATATCAGTTGTGTGTATTTTAATACAAATAAGATATTGTTCTGTATCTATTTCATGTACTCCACATCTAGACATACTTTCTGAATTTATGGAAATGTATTTTTCCAGTTCTGCATACTATTCTATCTTATGGATCTACTTTAAGTTATTTAACCTTGCCCTGTGTTAAATTAGATATAAATATATCAAGTTGTATAAAGTTTATATATACAAAACTATAAAATCAGGAATAATGTTCCACGATATTTCTCTATTCAGTCAAGCCCTGAAAGGCAAACAGCTATCTCACTCTATGGATCATTGCATCTCAGTTCAGGAGAGGAAAATGTGCTGTTAATGGGAGGAGAAATCTCCGTATGGGGCTAAAAACTAGCTTAGGCTGGCCACCTACACCAATAGGTCTGTGCAGTTCAACAAAATTGTATCTGTTTATTTTCTGGCATTTCTAGTGGGAGTCTTTTCGGCTGTCTTATTGAGTACTAGGTTATTTTTAAATCAAAAGGAGTATTGGGGCACCTGGTGGCTCAGTCAGTTAAGCATCCCACTCTTCATCTCAGTTCAGGTCATTATCGCACAGTTTTGTGAGTTCAAGCCCCACGCGTGGCTCTGTGCTGACAACACGGAGGCTGTGTGGGATTGTCAATCTCCTCTCCCTGCCCCTCCCCCAGTCATGCTGTCTCTTTCTCTCCTTCTCTCCCTCTCTCTAAAAACGAATAAGCATTAAAAATGGAAAAAAAAAGACCTAAAAATCAAAAGGAATTTTATTTAGAGAATGTAATAGATGTCAACTTTTTGATGCAGACTTAGAAATGTACTGAGTTAAGAAGTAGAGAAATAAAAAGGAAATGGAAGTTTGTCACCTCATAATGTTCAGTTTATTATAACATCTTCCCAGTTTTATAGGAAGCAATACGCTTTTAAGGAAGGGATCTAGAAAGGATGATTTTGGTGCTAGGCGTACCACCATAAGCCTAATTGATCATGAGGCAATTATTAATGTTTATTCCAAATTTTATACTATCTCCTATATTTGACTTTTTAGTACCCTACATACATCAAGGTATAAAGAAACTATTTATGACCTATAAACTGAAACTAATTTGTGAAATTTTCCAGGCTTAACGTTTCCTTTATGGTAAGCCATCCTATTTATGCGGTAAGTACACATTACCAGCAGTATCATATATTATTACCAATAATCTATGACTGCCACATGAGATTTAAATCAAAATCAAATATTTTTGTACAATTAAATAAATTATAAAAAATTAGCCATAGGTAAAATGTTTTGTATGTGAATGAATTTAAAATGAAAACTAAAATTGAGAAATAAAATCTAGAAAACAGTTCTATGTTTGCTAACAAGGTACAGTCATGACAGTTAATATAGCAGCCATAGGTGGGGAGGGGAGAATGACAGAAAGAAATCTATATGTTGAGTATCTGAGTTCATATTTGATGTTCACAAAAGTACTCAAAAGACAAATCAGGGTATATGTTGAGTTTTATGATTAAAACCGAGTGGTTTCCTTAATAAAATTTTACAAATTAAAATTACTATAAGCCCAATATTTCATTGTTTTTAAAACCTCACTCTAAATTATACAAGAAATTATTCACTCTTGAATTCACTTATACTTTACATATGCATTATACATTAATGATCACTTAGGTGTTGAGGATTCTCTTTCTCTCTTTCATTTTTTCCCCTAGACTGAATAGGTCTAGATGAAGCAACAATCTTAATATCTGTCATTGTGAATAAAGATACTTTTGTTTAACTTGAAAAATAATAAGTAAAATAAGAATTAGCTGAGGATAATTGAATTCATGTTACTGAATGAAAATTATTGTTGGTTTACTAAACAGTTAAATTTAGAGATGAAAAACTATATAAAAACTAATAGTTTTCTTTGGGGTTTTTATTACCTTTGAATCCTTTCTAAGCAACTGATTAAACTTCTTGGCCAAATGTATACCTAAGAGAATTGCCTTGTCTATGTCTGCTCAGGTTTAGTCTTACTTTCCTGCTTTGATGTATGTGATGCTGTTTTTAATCACACTAGTCTAATTATTTTATTTGTTTCAGCATGCACAATTGCTCTGAGCAAGAATATTCCTCTAGTCTACCATAGCACCTAGTGACTCTGATCATATTCCCAGAATTTCTGATATTCATGGCTTATTTAAATTTGTGTCATTTGTCAAGAGGTTTCTATAAGTTTATGTAAAATTAGTGCCTTAAGATTTCAGAATGCTCCTAATAACTATACAGTTCCTGGTTTCAAGGAGGTCCCTACTTAGTAATCTATCAGAATGTGATATCTACTGGCTGTTTTGCAAGCAGAGGATAACAACAGATAAGACAGCAACTGAGCCTAATTGATGCAGGATTAGCAGGGCTGTTGGGAGGAGTTTCTAGGCAAAACAAAAATGTTTGAATACATGAACACAAGAAATTTGATTATATTATAGAGAAACTAAGGTTAGTCCAGCAGTGTTGAAGAGAAGTCTTTATGTAAGCATGTCTCAAGCAGCAATGTAGAGATGATTCAGAAAAGTTCTATTGTATTGACCTCTCTTTGACAGATGAAGAGAAATAAATCTGATCACTGCTTGTACAAGTGGAATTATCCAAAAAGTATTATGTTAAACAGAGACCAGTAACATACATAGACAGCAAACAATTAAACACTAATAGTACATCTCATGACATCTGTGAAGGAAACGAACAGGGTGCTATAATAGCAGATAATAGGTTAGAGGGAGATTAAAAGGATCAAAAGGAATAGCTTTCAAAGAAATGGAGCTATGGCTGTGGGAGTTGAGAAATAGTCCTGGGGAACAATAAGTAAAATTGCTTTCTGGTGAAAAGTGCTTGCCGCAACCTAGGAACTGTTAGAACGTAGGCTTGAGAGTTGCAGTCAGATGAGTGAGAAGAAAAGTGACATGACTTGGAATTGGTTATGATATTGGGACTGGAGGAAATAGGGCTGTGAAAGTTCTGGGTAAGGAGTTGGATGTGTTTAAGTGCAATTGACTATATGTAGATGAAAATATGCTGAAACTTATTAGAAGCTATGAGGGCAAAATGCTATGAGGTCTTATGAAAGTAACAAAGAGGCATTATTGTTCATTGTTATTAAGACTCTGATATAAATGTGCATTCTCATATCTAGTTAGTGTGCCTGTAGTTGGTATTTGGAGGGAAGTTCATTGTAGTTCTTGAATGCACATTTCTCTTGACCCAGTTTAAAAAACTCATGGAAACTAACTAGGAAAAACTCCTCTATTTCACCTATTAATATTACTGAGAAAATTTGTCTTAATACACTCACATGTATGGAAATATATTTATAACCCTTTTATCTTTATTTAATTTATATTATTTCCCTATGTAAAGACTATATATTTATCACTTGACTTTGTTTTAGAAAGTATATATTTCTGTTTAATTACTATATCATATATCTGAAACTAATATAACAGTGTATATTTAACTGGAATTAAAATATATACTTAAAATTAAAAAAAATAAAAATTAGATTTCTTCATGTCTCAAAGTTATAAAATTGTATTTTAAGAAAACATTCACAGTTAGGTTAAAATGTGTTTTGCTCCTATAATACATCATATTGATTTAGTCCCTTTAAAATAGTAGCCTGACAACAGCAATGTTAAGACATTTCTCATGTATTAGTTTATATTTCTTATATGCTGTGTTTATTTCTTCTGTGCTTTTCTAACTTTCACCAGACATGAGAGTTTATAATATAATAAATTCTCCTCTTCCTCCTCCTTCTTGTTCTTCCAGAACTGAAAGCATCAGATTAGAAAAATGGGAATTGATTCAGTGTTTTATAAGATTTAAGGATTGTCTGGATGGTGGGACAAAACGTAGTGGCACTCAGATAAATGATGGGCAGAACTCTTTGTTT
Source organism: Suricata suricatta (assembly GCF_006229205.1). Classification (NCBI taxonomy): domain Eukaryota; kingdom Metazoa; phylum Chordata; class Mammalia; order Carnivora; family Herpestidae; genus Suricata; species Suricata suricatta. Next base: position 73,169,934 of record NC_043705.1, on the reverse strand, counting down.
CTTAAAGCTCCACACCAGAGAAAGCTGCCAGGCAGGGCCACACAGAGGAACAGAGTATCACAGCAAGCTGGAATTTCAGAAGGCAGCTTATATATGACAAGGAGTTGGATTAGCAAAGTTTTCCAGGCTTCCTGATAAATAGCTACTTTGAATAATTTTGTCAGCTCCTGGGGATAAGTACTATTCTTCCCTGTCTGATACCTGGGCAGTTAGAACTGGTAAATAATGGCTCTTGGAATACAAGAGCCTGATAAGGGAGGTGTTTAGAGTGTGAACTTAGTTACTCAAGACCAGGAACTGATCAGCTTACAGCCAAGACAATATTAAAAAAAAATGAAATGAAACAAAAGAATAATATTATATGTTGAGTTTAACCTAACTTCAGACTATGTATTCCTGAAGAAATGAGATTCTATTTTTCTTTTCTTTTGGAATCAGCTATGAGTGATTCATCTAAACTACAAGAGGGAAGGTTCTCTGGTGAAATATAGTCATTCCTTGTGAAGAAACACTGTAGTTATTAAACCTCAAGGAATTACACTCAACTGTTCTATGGCTTATCTTGAGGCTTTATGGAAACATAGACTGATTCATCAGGCTAGAAAATTGTGAATAAAATTGTACAAAACACCAACTGGAGACTATAGGAACAAAGGCTGGGCTTTCATTCTTATCCTGATTCTTGCAGTTACTCTTTCTTACTAATAATTTATTTCAGAAGGAAAGGATTTAGAAGTTTACTGAATTTCTTCCATAACAGGTAGTTTATTTCCATTATTTTTAGAAGAGATCATTCGTCGTTTTGACAGTTTCATTCAAGCCGTGTGTTTGTTTTGCAATGATGCATATAGCTTAAGCCTTTTAGAGGTAACAGATGGAAAAACTCAGCATAAGCAATGACTTAGATTTGAGTCTGACGTACAGAAGATGGAGTACTATTGTTAACTTACACCATAAGGAAGTAGTCAGTAGAAATCTTCATAGAGGGATTTTATGCAGGACAATTGACCTGACTTATTTACCAAATTAACATTTAGGAAACCAATAGATGGTAGAAAATTATACTTTAAAGTAAACATAAGATATGTCAATCAGTCATAATGTGTAAAATCATTTTTAGATCCTGATTCAAGCAAATTGTGGAAAACAACAACAATAATGGGACTTCCTTTGGAATTGGACAGTTGAGTCCATTAATATTTGGTGATTTTTTTTATTTGTTTATTTTGAGAGAGAGAGAATGAGAATGATAATGAGTGGTGGAGGAGCTGAGAGATAGAAAGAGAGACAATCCCAAGCAGGCTCCACACTGTCAGCACTAAGCCTGAAGCAGAGCTCGAACTCACAAACCATAAGATCATGACCTGAACCAAAATCAAGAGTCAATGGTAGCCACCCAAGTGACCCTAATATTTGATGACATTAAGTCATATGTATGTTTTGAAACCATTGTCTTGTTATGTTGAAAAATGTCCTTATCTTTTGGTGATATGTGAAATATTTGAAGATTAACTGGTAATGATGTCTAAGACTTACTTCAGATAATGGCTACAAATATGGTACAGGTAGGTAATAGTGACTGTATCTGAGTGATGAGGTTTCATTATGCCAGTAGATCTACATGATATATGCAGTTGAATTTCTCTATAATAAAAATCTTCATTGCATTTCTAGTGTAAAGACCAGCATAGATGAGAAAATAATCTGATAGGGGGAAGAAGTGAGTAATGAAGCATTGATAAGTGAACTATAGCAGACTAGTTAGAAGCCAGCCCCAAACCTCAAATATAGCCATACTGGATAGCTGGGGAGATTCTAAAATGAAGTGGAATTTACTTCCTTTCTATGGAGAATTTTATGATTAGTTTAGCTTTAAAAGGTCAAATGTCCATCAGCTAGTTTTCTTCTGAAGGACTTGAACAGAATCACTTGTGTGGGAGATAATAAAATGCCTTCCTAGCACCTGTGATGTTACCCTATCTTTTTGTACAGTTCTGAGGTTTGGGATAATGTTTAATTAGGCTCTTGGATTGTTAGTTACATATTCTGACTCTACTGTTGTGTGAGAGTTTTAAAATTTTCAAGAAAGTTTTATTAAAACAATGTAAAACGCAAAATAGAAGACAAGTTAGATAAAACAACATTAAAAATAAATGTATTTACATTGTTTCAATTTAAGAATAAAATTCTGGTCTAGCCTGTCAATAGTTAAAGGTTCATGCATTTTTCTACTACAAATATTCATTGTATTTTGAGAAACTTCTGTCAGCCATAAGTGTTACCTATACTCTTAACAGCACACTGCTCTGCCTGGTATCATTAAATTAAATCCAAAATAGTGTCTGTCTTTAGTAAAAATCAACACTTTCACTCATCTGTCTCTAATTGCAGTTTTTTAATCTGTTTCTTTAGTCTGACCGATGGTGAGTCTTCGGTAAATTATAAACTTTAAACCATTTAGAAGGTCAGTATATATTTTGTATTGAACTTTCAACTTATTACAATACCTTACCATCCACATTCCTATTAATATTAGCAAAAAATAGAAGTCCTTAATTTTCAGAAGATGTCTATTTCAAATAAGACTAAAATGAATGATCATCATTTGGAGGAATGATTAGGGAGCATTTTTATTTTTCAAGATAGGTATAAAATTCTGACTTTTGCTTTTGTTGATAGGGTAAGATGCTTTCAAAATAGACACAGATGAGAGTAAACTCCACCTATTTCTAGAGAAAAATTAGAAGAATAAGACAAATAAGGTGTGTAGTACAAGTTGGCATGACAATCTTCCATCACAAATCCTCACAGACCAACATGGGTCAAATTGCATGGGCTCCTCCAGCATCTTGGTACCATGGGGCAGCAGATAACTCTGAAGTGTGGCAGCACCAAGGCCAGTTCAGTAACTACCTTTATACAGTCACCTTCTTTAGTTAGAGTAAATCGTCATGTACTGTGTAACTCTTATGGACTTGACATCAAACAACTGAAAATCCTGTTCATGGGATGCCTGGGTAGCTCAGTGAATAAGCATCTGATTCTTGGTTTCCTCTCAGGTCATCATCTCAATTTTCTTGACTTCAAGCCCTGTGCTGATGGTAGGGAATTTGCTTGGGATTCTGTCTTTCTCTGTCCCTCCCCTGCTCACACTATCTCTGTCTCTCTAAAACTAAATAAATAAACTTGAAAAAAAAAAAACCCTTCAGCATTGTCAGGACAAATGCAAATTAAAAATAAGAGGTTAATTCTCCCTGTTGAAAATATGGGAAAAGACTCTGGATTTTTCCCTTTTCCTGGAGTATTACATTAGAAAACATTAGTTCTTTCTCTATCTCGTTGAAATGTATGTAAGTCTTTAGAGCTCAGTAAGCCTTTTGCCAGAATTATGATCCCCAAATGTCTTTCTCAAGAGCTTGGGAACTATATCTTTAAAACGTAATCATTAAGAAAGTTGGAGTCTGTAACTGCCACTTTCTCTTGGAGGGTAGGAGCCTATCTTCTTTGGTTGCTTTACTCCGAATTGCAAAACTACCTCTCATAATAAAGATATGAGTAGTTTATTTTTATTTTGGGTAAGGGTTCTTGGCTAACCAATAGTAGCTTCAACTACTAAGTGAACTGAAAATGAATAATGTATGATAAATGGTACTGTTAAGTCTTCTTATTTAAGGACTAATCGTTTACTTTGAAACCATGTATGGAATAGGTTTTATCTGGTTGGCTGTATAAAAGGGTGAGATTTTTTTTTTTTCTGTCTCTCCAGTCTCTTACTGCACATCATGTTTTGGTTTAATACTTAATGATTGTTTCTTTACCTTTGTAGAGAGGTTGTCTAGGTTTGGAGATTTTGTTTAATTGTATTTCTCTGAACAGTGAGATTTCTTTTTGATTAGTTTTTTTTCACTACATCTTGTGTCCGTGCTTCATTCTGATCTCTTCTCTGCTAATATGCTATCTTTCCTTCAATCCATTTCTAATTTTCTTCCAGATTTTAGTGACAGCAATTCTTAATTATCTGAACACACAGTCGGGGTAGAGGTAGAAAGAACTCAAATCCAGATTGCCTGGCACGGTGGGGTGATTAGACCCTGAGGCCTTCCTGCCCACTCCCTAGCACTTGAAGTTCCGGCCAGATACAGTGCAGGAGATGCTGCAACCATGAGCTCTGATGGGGGCTGTTCATTGCAAGCATAAAAAATTACAGGGAAACATTTTTGCTGAAGTTTTATTCCTGTCCCTTGTTTCCTTTTTGTTCTTTCTTACCTACATCTAATTTATATTTTCTTATATTTTGTAATTTATTTAAACCAGTTTTCGTACTTCTGGGGAACAACATAGTTTATAGATAAATGAGAAAGAAATAAAATATTCTATAATGAGAATTCAGTCCCCAAAATCTTTGGCTGAGCTATGCACATTCTGAGAGACAAATTTTGAAAGGTATCTAAGTAAAATATGTATTAAAAGATTTTACATTAAAATCTTCTTTGCTCAGTCACTTATGTGTCAAAACTAAATGGCCAAAGTAGATATTAAAACTGTACGATGGATTGTATCTAAGTTATATACTATATAACCATTCATAAATATTTCTTAGTGATCGCATTACATTCAATAACCAGAAATTTAAAAGCAAATGACCCTTTTTTGTTTCACCAAAATTTAATATCTCAAGTTCTCAATCTTATAAATGTGCTAGTTATTTAAATGTATTAAAATGCAGACACTGTAAAATTTTAATCTGGAAAGATTCAGTAACTCCGTGTTTCCCAAAAACCCACATCCTAAAATTAAGTTCTCCTTTGCTCTAAATTTATTTTATTATATATAGCTAACATTTAGTTTTTACACTATGCCATGTACTATTGTAGTGCTTTCCATGTTTTTGTTTTTTTTTCATTTAATTTTCACTACAGCCCTCTTGAAGTAGTTACTAAATTATGCTGTTTTGCAGAAGAGGGAAGTGACAAACAGGTCACTGTGAGAAGGTCCTAAAATGTGTTAGGACCAGAATTCATACTCAGCCTATCTAGCTTTGGCACCTTTTCTTTATGCTTTAAAACGCCTAGGCACTTTACAGTAATTGCTAAATATGTGCTAAGACATGGAGGTAATAATGAGGCATCATATAGGATTTAGGCTATTATAAAATTCTTAATTAAAAGTAATATGTGAGGCATAGCATAGTATAGAAGTCATAAAACTTTTAAATATGCATAGTCACTTATATTTATACTTTTTCTAAGGTCTACAAATGGAGATAAATATAGAATATCCCCAGGGGATAACAAACAGCTTTATAAAGAATATGAATTTGCTAATTATTGCACCAGGTAACACATTGACTTTTAAGGAGTGGCTCTTACACGGTGGTCCATGGATTCTCCAGTGTAACTAAGATCATTTCAGGGAATTGCAAGGTCAGATTATTTTCATGACACTCCTAGGATGCAGTTGTCTTTTATATTGTACTGACATTGCACTGGTGGCACAAAAATGATGGTGGGCAAAACTGCTGGTGTCTCAGCACTAATCAGGCCAGTGGCATCAGACTTTATTTGTGGTCATTGAAGTCTTCACTGTCATACAGTGCTGTTTAAGGAAAGGAAGAAATATTAAATTGTAAAAGATACCTAAAAATTCTACATAGAAGATACTCCTGGTGAAGTAGGCTAGATTATTAATTTCATTGAATATTAGGACTTGCATGTACATCATTTTAATTTTCTATATGATAAGTTGAGAAGTACTATCACATCATCTCTGCTGCATATTGGAGTGGGATGATTGCTTGAAGAAAAATCACATAGGTCGTAGATTTGTGGGGAAAATTAACTGAGTTTTCATGGAGCACTACTTTCACTTAAAATAAAAAGTCCTGACAAATTAATGTTATTTAAAGTTGTATATCGGGGTGATGTCTTTTTGTAAATAAACAAAGGCAACTTTCATTTCAAGAAAACCCATTGACAGCATTCGTTGCCAATAATAAAATCAAAACTTTCAAGCAGAATTTAGGGAACATTTTATTCACCACAGAATTTTACTACTCCTAGTATTCAAAGACTTTTTAAATGAGATGGTGGTATTAGAGAGTTTGATGTTTTGATAATGTGTAGTGAAATGTATCAGCCTGTGGAAGAAATGATCACTGAATAGGAAATTTCCAAAAAAACCTATGTATGATATTATGAAGTATGTGTAAGTGAAAAATCCTTTTGAAGTGCAAAATGGGTGAAGGTGAAAGAATAATAAAGAAAAATTTATTTTAAAGGTTTAGATATCACATTGCCACTAAGCATTAAGAATCTTCCACTTGTTGAATTTGGGTGTAGTATCAAAGAACATCCACAATTATATCTGAAACGATATTGAAATACTCTTCCATTTTCCAACCGTATATTGCTTAGAGCTGTATTTTCTTCTTATACTTCAACAACAAAAAAATATTACAGCAATCTGAATGTAAAAACGGATATAAGAAAGGAGCTGTTTCCTACTGAACCAGACATTAATTTCTAGTATATTTAAAACAATGCCTCTCTTTTGAATACTTTTTTATTGATCTTTTATAATGTCTAATTTTTCAGATTAAAATTTTCCTTTTCTTCCTCCAAACCTGCTACTTTGTTGAGAAGCATGGTGAATCATTTAAAATAGGAATAGTAAATATTCATTCTCAATATATATTATTTTTCTATAACTTACTCAGTTTCAAAATTTTTAGTGCTTGCAACTGTCAACCTTATGGGATGTCCTGAAGATTTGCTCTCTCCTTCCTTCCTCCCTCCCTTCCTTCCTTCCTTCCTTCCTTCCTTCCTTCCTTCCTTCCTTCCTTCCTTTCTTCCTTCCTCTTTATTTCTTTTTCCTTTTGAGTTAGTTTTTGGTACTTTCCTGTTTTTTACTCCAGTTTTATTGAAATATAATGGCCATACAGCATGGTATAAAATGATTAAACATATATCTTGTGAAATGGTTACCACGATAAGTTTAACAAAACCCCATTTTTTCATAAAGGGGCCAAAAAGAGAAGAAAAAATACTTTTTCCCCCCCTTGTGATGAGAACTGTTATGATATATCCTTTAACAACTTTCATCTGTACCATACAGCAATGTTAACTGTAGTCACACTGTACACTATATCCCTGGTATTTATATTTCTTATAACTAAAAGTTCATACCTTATGACCACTTCCATTTAATTTCTTCTTTACCTGTCCTCCATCTCTGGTAACTGCAAATCTGTTCTCATTTTCTGTAACTTTTTTTTTTCCTTTTTTAAAGATTTCACATATAAGCGAAATCATATTTGTTTCTTTGTCCTGTTTCACATAGTATAGTGCTGTCTAGGTTCATCCATGTTGTGGCAAATGACAAGATTTTTTTAAATGGCTGTGTAATATCCATATCACATATGACAGATATGACTGTACATAGACCATATCCTCTTTATCGGTTTATCCATTAATGATACTTGTTTCTCTGTATTGGCTGTTGTAAACAATCCTGTGAAGAACACGGAGGTGCAGATACCTTTTCAACATAGTGGGTTTGTTTCCTGTGGGTATGTAACCAAAACGAAATTGCTGGATCATAATGTAATTTTTTGAAGAACCTCCAAACTGTTTTCCTCAGTGGCAGTACTGATTTACATTGCTACCAAGAGTATACAAAGTCCCGTTTCTCCATATCCACCACACAACTTATTCTTCTCTTTTTTGATGTTAGCCTTTCTAACAGATACCAGCTGATACCTCATTATGCTTTTGATTTGCATTTTTCTAATGATTAGTGATTTTAAGCACCTTTTCATGTACTTGTTGGCCATTCATACATCTTTATTTTGGAAAATACCTATTCACATTCTTTGCTCATTTTATAATTGAATTATTTTTGTTAATGAGTTGCATGCATTTTTATATATTTTGAATATTAATCCCTTACAAATTTTTTGCAAATATTTTTCCTATTATAGTTTGTCTTTTCATTTTGTTGTTCATTTTGCTGTGCAGAAGCTTTTAGTTTGATGTAGTCCCTCTTGTTTATTTTTTATTTCACTGATTGTGCTTTAATATCCTAGAGGCTCTTTCTTGATGTTTGTAGTGATTTCTCTTGTGTTTCTTTGGAACCTTATACTACAGCACAACAGTATGCCACAGAATTATACAGATGCAGCAAGAGTGCTTTATAAATTCCTTTTTATTTAAAGAAATATTTACTAAAAAATGCTATCTACTTTGTTGGTAGGTAGTAAGACCCTTTTTTTTTTTTAACGAATAGCAGTAATACTCAACAGAGATAAAAAGATACTACTGGCAAGAGTGATTACTTTTGTAAGTAATTTAAAAAGTATTTTTTGTACTTCTAAAATGATTCTTTTTCATTTTGGGGGGAATAAGAGTAAGTTATATTTCATAAAGTATGTAAAGATTTTATGTGAGCAACTGAATTATGCAATTATGCAGCATATATGTCTAATTTATTGTAGGACCTTGGCTGGCCAGCTCTACCACCTAACTCTATTGCTTTGTAGCCAATGGAGATTTAGTGTTTCATGTTTATTGTTCAAACTCCACTCTTACTTCGCCATCTCTGTATACACATATAAAAAAATCTGTAATAGTTCTGATCTATAGTCAAGTAAATATGACTTTGTAATGGAAAATAATCATATTCAGCTTGCTTAATTCTTGGCATGTTTTTATTAATAGTAGATATTGAGACATCATTCAAATATTGGCAGCATTTTTTTTCAGGTAAAATGATAATTTTTGGAAACATGACCTTATAGTGACAAAGAAAAAACTATTTAACAATACCGCACTGTCACTTAAATTTCTATTATGTCTAATTTTCTAATGACAACGTTTTAAGTCCAGTAACACAGACGAAAAGCTTTATATTTTAATTCTGATATAAGTGTTGCCAAAATATTATTAAAGATAAAGTTTTATTCAGAAGTCCATGTAGGTATTTCAGTTTTTGTTCATAAACACTGTATCAGCTCAAAGAATTCTTTTTTGATGAAATAGTTATGTAAAATAAAATGCATAGGATAATGAATATATCAAACAGACGGTCCTGCCTGTCTTCTGATATTTTGTATCTCTAAATGGCTTCATGCACTATCAACCCATTTAAAGCACAGAGAGGGGTAACCCTTAAGCAGTTTTCCATTCTTCTTCACTAATGATACTTAAAGACATTTAATAACATTTACTAATTGTGTAATGCCAATCCTCCAAAAATAATCTATCAGTAGGGAGTGTTTTTGCCTCATTCCTTTTGTTTCCAGACAGCATCTAATGAACTGGGATGATCATAATTGGCAGAGTACAATACAATGGAAAACATGTTGCTAGGGGAATTCTTTAACTGTCAAAAAAATTTACCTTCTGCTTAGGGAAATCAAGTAAGTCAGTGGAACTTGTATTAAAATTGAAATAGTGGAAACATTGTGTAGACTTGCTTTTGCCACATTGTGCAAAACATAATAGCCTTGTCAGATGATAGAATTTTGTGTTGACTGTTATGTAACTGTTTCTGTTTTGTCCAATGATCAAAGGGCTATTTTACTAGACAAAACAATATTCATCATTTATAAAAGTTAAATCACAAAGTTTTTGAAACAAACCATAAATTTCCTTTCATGAAGAAAATTTCCTATAATGAAGACATAAAATAATTGATGGTATTAAGTTGCCTTTAAATAATCAAGTACTGATCTAGCTTCAAGAAAAGCAAGCAGTTAGTAGTGCTTAAGAAAAATTGATGCAGTATCTAATGGATAGTTGATACCTGTCACAACACAGCATTTTATATACTGTTAAGTGAAACTGCAATACAATCTAAGTTTATTTTGGGAGTGTTTGCTGTATAATTGGATTTAATGAAATGTTTAGAGGTGCAGTAGGCATGACTTTGAGTAGATAATGAAAGAAAATGCAAAATGCTTATTGATTTATGATGTGGT
>NC_043705.1:73156727-73159858 GCF_006229205.1 Suricata suricatta | reverse complement strand
TTAAGAAAAACCCATAGTTTGAAAAGTGCTCTATTTGTTAGCAAAGTAAAGGACAAAATCAATCAGGAGCGATAATTTTCCCACATTCTATATGTAACTGTCACTTTAAATCTGCTTTATCCAAGAAATACCCCTGAGTTATCTTCTGTTGGCTTCCTGACAAGAGTCTGTGCCTTGTCTCACATAAAATAAACCAATCAGTGCAACTGTGACAATGCATGGTGTCCTCCTTTCTGATGAGAGGATTCATGCACTGTTATTGCAATTTCTCAGAGAACTACCATACATGTGTTCATGAACTGATGTATATCAAATGGTTCCAAACAGTATCTTAGTCTCTCTGGGCTGCTAAAACAAAAATGCCAAAGAATAGGTGGCTAAAAAAAAAAAAAACAAAAACTTGATTCCTCACAGTTCTGGAGGATGGGTAGTCCAAGATCATGCACAGGCAGATTCTATATCTGGGAAGACATGGGCTTTCTCACTCCCTGGGTCTTTGCATTATAACTCACATGGCAGAAGGGGGAAGGGATTTTTCAAGGACATCTCTTATAAGGGCACTGATCCCATTCAAAGGACTTTGTCTTCTTCATGACCCAAACACATCCTGAAGGCTCTGCTTCCAAACACCATCACCTTGAGGATTAGATTTCAACCTATGAAACAAATTTGGGGGGGCCACAGGCTTTCAGTTCATAGCAAGCAGTCGTTACTTATTTGGGATCAAGAGAGGACTACATAAAACGTCGCTCAGAAGTTGAAAAACCATCAGAGATCTTGCACTTAAACCATGTTTTATCAAGCTACATCTTTTCAAATATGAAGATAAAAGTAGATTCTTTGTCTTGCTTTGAGACAATTATAGTTTTTTTCAAATTCTACTTCAAAAAGGAATAATCAAACATATTAAAAGTAAATTCAAATTTAATTTAAATTGATGCACGAAGTTAATAAAATGAATTATTTTTAAGGAAATAAAATTTTATTGGCACTTATCCTCTTTGGAACATGTATACTATTTTAAAATAATTTTTTTAATATTTATTTTTGAGAGAGAGGGAGAGAAAGCATGAGTGGGGGAGGGGCAGAGAAAGAGGGAGACACAGAATCTGAGGCAGGCTCCAGGCTCTGAGCTGTCAGCACAGAGCCCAGTGTGGGACTCCAACCCATGAACTGTGAGATCATGACCTGAGTTGAAGTTGGGCGCTCAACTGACTGAGCCACCCAGGCTCCCCAAGAAACATGTATAATATTTTTAACAAATTCATCATAAATCTTTAAATGCACTTTATACTAATTTTTTCTCCTTTATTTCTTAAACATTGTGGAACAAAATTAAAGTTTGTTTTTTTTCTACCATGAATATTCACTGAATAGCATTTAAATTATAATAAAATGGACAATTATCTGGATCAAAAGAAAAAAGTTTACAAAAACTATAATCACACTAATGATGTAGAAGTCAACACTCTTCAGTAATACATGTGTAAAGTAATTCATTTCAAATAGTCAATGCTTACTGTGTACTTAGTAAATATATCATTTACTATATGTAAAGGACACAATCAAAAGGGACCTTCAGTGTGTGACAGGCTCCATGATACTTTCCCTTCGCTATGAGCATCACCTGTCCTTTGCTTCTGGCCAGCGGACTACAGTAAAGGTGAGAGGATAAGGAGTCCCTGATTAAGTTATATCGTGTAAGACTCCATCTAGCAGACTGGGCTTCCAGAGGTGAGCTGCCATGTTGTAAGAGACTTCCCAGAGGAAGAGGGCCACATGGGAAGAAATCATGAGTGGCTCTCAGAACAACTTCCAGCTGACAGCCACAAACAATTAAGAAACTTAGTTTTACAATTGCAAGGCATTGTATTCTGCCAACCAACAATCACACAAGAGCCTAACAGAGGAGGACCCTGGCCTCCAGAAAGGCGTGTGGCCCGGTTGATACCTTCACTGCTGTCTTCTGCGACCTGACCAGAAGGCTGAGCTAAGCTGTACATGAAGACTGTGACACAATAAATGTGTGTTGTTTCAAGTTGCCACGTTTATGAAAATGCCCTACAAAGCGATTCAAAACTAACCTACCTTGCTTAATTTTGCTGAGATCTTTTTATCATTTAGGTGATTCTAAACTATGAAGTAATTGCATGTGAGTGAGGCTGTATGTGTATGTAGGTCTATATAAAATTGTGTACCTAATCTAACATATGCTTCTAAAACTAATTATCAAACGCCTAAAACTATTTACAAAATTTTGACCAGATTTTGTATTTTCCACTTGTAATGAAACATTTTGTGCTAACCTAAATCTAACGAACTATTAAATCTAAGAAACCAAAACCAATGTGGTCACCAGTGACAAACATTTAGTATGTTTGCTTATTTATTTACATTTTAATTCAAGATAGCTATCTTTGAAAAGTATATTACTATGGAAGCAAGTGCTGGATAAATGATTACTACTAGTTGTACATAAAGAATAATTCTGCTAATGAAAGATATGATAAAATAAGAAGACTATCCAAGACATACCTATGACCCCACTGGGTGATGCTTTTACTTGCAAAGAAAGGTAGCAAGTACTTGATGCCCTTTAATATTTGACAAAAATAAGTAACACACACAGAAAGTTTTAATTTTGTCCAGGAACTTCTTTCACCAAAATACATAATTATTTCACCAATATGAATTAACATTAAATTTTTATTATGTGAAAATGAGAAATTCTTGGGAACATTTTGACAAACAATATTTAAAATGTTAATCACAGAGATTTTATAGTTACTCTATTGTAGAATTTTTTAAAATGTGGTTTTCTGACTTTTTACTGAAGCAAAACATAGAAACATGGCCTGGGTGCAATGTAATTATTTATAACAATATTATATTTATTACTTGATTTTTTTGTTCATTTTGTGCATTTTCTTTTTTTTAATATAACACTATTTTTTGAAGCATATGCAATTATTTTCCATCATTTACACTACAGTAGTTACAATGACACTCCAAACAGAAAAGCAAAGTAAAAAATCAAAACACCAACTTCTATTTCATGTAATTAGACTTATACAGAAATTAGAAGGTTAAGTAACAACTAGTTAATCACCTAATTTCACAGCTATCTGAAG
>NC_043705.1:73138479-73156627 GCF_006229205.1 Suricata suricatta | reverse complement strand
TTTTATTTATTTTTGATACAGAGAGAGACAGAGCATGAGAGGGGGAGGGGCAGAGAGAGAAGGAGACACAGAACCAGAAGCAGGCTCCTGGCTCTGAGCTAGCTGTCAGCACAGAGCCTGACGCGGGGCTCGAACCCACGAACATGAGATCTGACCTGAGGTCGGAGGCTTAACTGGCTGAGCCACTCAGGCGCCCCTGGTTATAGTATTAAACTTTATCATGCCTTCCATGAAAGTATGTTATTATAAATTCTATTACAGTTTGTTCAAAATTCAGTGGCATTCTTTTTTTAATGTTTACTTATTTATTATGAGACATAGAGAGTAATTGGGGGAGGGAGAGAGAGAGAACCCCAAGCAGGCTGCATGCTGGGCATGGAGCCCAATGTGGAGCTCAATCTCATGACCTCAAGTTCAGGAGTCAGACCCTCAACTGACTGAGCTACCCAGACACCCCAAAACTGAGTGGCATTCTTCTTTACTGGATATATCCTTAGATTCAATGAATCTAAGAATAAGAAAATAATTCTAGTTGAAATAAAAAAGTAATAAAAATTTATTCACATGATTTTGTGCATTATAAGAGGAAATTTTAAACTAATAAGCAGAAACAAATAGTTTGAAATATTGAGAGAAACCTGTTTGACATATTGACTCAAACATTATTTGACAGTTATAAATAGCTTGCATTTTAACATTTTACCACTTAAATCTAATCACTTAAAGGAGTTCTGTGTAATACGACTTTAAAAAGTCAAGGGCTTTGCCAAAGGAATATTCTAACAATTGTGTAATTGGCTTTTCTACAACACTAGATTTGTTTTTACTCCTTTCATGGTTAGTTAAACTCTGGGTTAAGGAAAATAGCTTTGTTTTGTCATAAAATCAGTGTTGATTTCACCCCTCCAACAGTCAGTAGATGGTTACGTTGGTGTAACTAACTGAAATGTATGAAAATAATTTCATTCATCATTATAATCACTAGTATACTCTTACACAACTTAGACCATATATGGAGAATACTTGAGACTCCTATTTTCCTGAATTCAGAGTTCAGAGGGAGTGCAGAGGGAACCGGCCACAGGTTGGGTATTTGAACAAGTACCGATGATAAGTTAAAACAATTGTTAATTTTACATTTGGTCTTAATGCGAGCCTCCTGCAATAGATAACTGTAGACTGAATCCTACACTAGATAACTGTAATCAGTGAAGTGTATGAAATAAAATAACTTCTGAGGATTTTGAAGAGTAAATATAAGCACACAAATAGTGAAAACAATTGGAAACTTGGAGAAGTTACCAGCATGGGAGTGAATTCCTCATTGTTTTGCTTATGCTGGAAAATATGTATGATTCCATGAACGCTAAATATCTGGTAGAAGATCTGCCAATTTTCTGTATAGAGGAACCAAGAAGAAGAGTATGGGGAACCATATTTCAGTGCATAAGAGTTAGGGTAAGTCCCAGAAGGGAGAGAGCCAGGGATGGGGCTCTGAGAGAATTTTTTCACAAACACTCCATGTTGCCCTTTCCCTGCTCCCTATGTCTTAGCAGCTGGAAAATGAAGCATGATACTACTTCAGAGTAGAAAGTAGTCCAGCAAAGGGCACTACTCATAGAAGCCCTCAGACCAGATATGAAGGCCAATTTCAAGATTTCCCCTCTGTAGTAGACTAAAACATAGCTCTCCCAAAAGTGTGAATATACCTCACATGGCAGAAAGATATGACTAAATTATGTATATATATGTGTGTATACATGTATACATGTGTGTGTTTATATGTTTGTATATATTTTTGTGTGTGTGTGTGTGTTTGTGTGTGTGTATAATTACTAGATTAAGGATCGTGAGAGGAGAAATTCGTTAGGGCTATCAAGTGAGATCTAAATGAATCACATGTATCCTTCTGAGAGAGACAGAGAGAGTTTTAAGAGACATCAGGAGAGGAGAGGATACAGATGGAGGTAGAGATTGGAGTGATAGTGTCTCAAGTCAACAAATACTTGCCAGCCATAGAAATTGGAAGAGAAGGAGCAGAATTTCCCTGATTGTGACCAACACCCTGCAGTGGATATTCTGCCCTCCAGAACTGTAAGAGAGTAAATTTCTGTTCTTTTAAGCCCCTGAGTATATGGCAGTTTGTTGCTGCAACCACAGAAAACGAGTATTATCCTATATTCCATCTAAACAGACCGACTGCATATCACTTGTGCAACTAGTATTCTGCCTTACTAAGTAATAGGTATGAGGTTTCAAATTTAACAGGTTTTATTATAATATTAGAAGGTGATAAAACAATGACAATACCATTTGCAAACATTATGTAATTTTATATACTCCAGAAAATTTAAGGGGCAGAAGTATCAATAAAAGATTGGTATCTTTAATTTTGACAGTAGTTCACTGCGTATTTTTTAAGTTTTGGAAGCTGTTTAAACCTATAATACAATTTAATATATTTTTAAAATATTTATTTACTGAGGGGGGGGTGGGGAAGAGGCAGAGAGAGAGAGAAGAAGAAGACAGAATCCCAAGCAGGTTCCACGTTCAGTGCAGAATCTGACACAGAGTTCACTCTCACCACCATGAGGTCATGAGCTGAGCTGAAATCAAGTCAGATGCTTAACTGACTGAGATACCTTGGGGCCCCCGAAAAGATGGTAAATTTAAAAAAATGGAATGTTACCTACAAAGATAAAAATGGGTCAAAGGGCTAGAAGTTAAAGTCAATATTTAGTGAACATCCTTCTAGATCTTTTCCTATAAAACAAATTTGTATAAACCAGATAGAAAATGATATTTAGCAATACATAGAATAGATTCTGGAATAAATTCCATTTCTGATGGAAGTCCTTTTCCATTTAGGCTGTGTGTATTTTTTATCAATTAATATAGATGCATGCCATTTTTTCCCTTTTTCAGCAAGTATCTTTGGTATGGGTACAAATTATTTATTTTATCAATATGTTACTGGTTTGTTTTTCAATCCTTTTAGAGATTCTGCTCCGAAGTAACACTGCAGAGTGCATTTTTACATGTAAAATATTCAGGCTCCAGATTTTCAGCCAAAGAAAACATGCAGACCAGTCTACACAACAGAAAACTCCCAGCACATAGGTTGAGATGTTATAGATTACCTGCACCTGACCATAAGGAACATTTGTATTTTTCTGGCAGATGATAATGATCATTGAAAAGTGAACATGTGTAAGTGACCCGGAAGCTACTGTTGAGCATGTGTGGAGTGAAATAGCAGAAGACTGAAATTTCCTTCCAAATGACAGTTTGGGAAGCAAGACCCTGGTGATTTGTTAATCAAAGGGAATTATTTATCTTTTTAAAAAGTATATTGTTTTGGTGGTGTTGCTGTTTCATTGTTGGCTGGTGGAGTTGGAGCCTAGCAATGCCCACAAATCTGGAATAACTCTGTGAGTCTGGTGCAGAATGGCAGTTAGGGAAAGCACAGTGATGTTCCTGGAGGAACTGCCAGTTGGAAGCGGCTCTCACAGATGGAGTCATCACAGGGCTGGGAGTTGGAATTGGATATTGAATCCCCTGGACTTGCTCTGTATATACTCTTTTTACTCTTATGCTCTAGGTCTTTCTGTTTTGTACTTTCTAAGAAACTTCCTCTTTTGCTGATTTTTGTTTGCATTTCTACTCTGTTCATTGATTTTGTCAAAACCTCCTTTTAGGGTTAACATATTTCACCCCTTTGCTCTTTGTAAATCCTGACAAAGCAAAACCTTTGAATATTCAGTTTTGTTTTCTAATATAATAAGTATATTCTGTAGTTTTTAAACACACCATGTTTTTAGAAAGTTAACAATCAGTAGGAGAAAAAAATTTTGGTTCATTTAGTAGAAAACCAAACATTACAAGTTTAACTTCCTACCCTGGCTCGGGAGTTAAATTCTCTAGTCGAAAAGCCAAGTGATTGAAATGCAATATAATATTCTAGTTCTAATTCAAGAACCATGGTTGAAGAGTGATGGAGAAAATGAAGAAAGAGAAAACAGACATTTTTTTCCTTATTCCCCAAAGGTATTTTATAGGCCTAACAGCTATGGATAATTTAAAGTTCAATATTTCTGACTGTAGATTTAAAAATGTAATTACTTGTTTTGCTCTGTTCTCCCTAAGAATTGTTTTGGCAATCCACATTTTCTTCAATACTACAAGTTTTGCATTAACCTTTAGGGCAGCAGAATGGAATTGTTACAGGCTTTGTAATTAGCTGCGGTTGTAAAGTCGGACGTTCAGACAGCGGAACTCAGTGTCAGAGCGAGCGTCTGATGAAAGTACCAGCGTACTTGGAGAATAAATCTGTTGCTGTAGCAACCAGTCCTCATTCTCCACCAAAGGGGAAAAACAAAGAGAAAACAAGCAAAATGCCTCAAGTTTCAATTTAAAAAGATAGCTATTCCATATGGAATTATGAATAGAATCTTTTAAATTCACCATTTTAACCAATAATAAGTGGCAGCAACTATTACACTTTTAAATCAATCCATCAGAAAATAATTGGTAAGCCTCTGAAAGTATACATTTTGGGCCAAAAGAAATTTACTTCCTTTTGACAGTTGACTAATTTTGTTTTATTTTAAAAATGCACTGAAAAGTCTCATGGAAGCATTTTTCTGTTTGAGTATCTGTGGCTTTCCCGGAAGTTCAGAAATAATCTTCACTGATGTAGCAGATTGATAGATTTTCTTGTACATTGAAAGACTTCATGAGCACCTTCTTGAGAGCTAGACAGAGGATGACCCTTTCTTGAGTTCTAGACAAGTTTCTTGGTTTCCAGTAACCTAGTAAATCTAAGAAAGAGAACATGTGAACAAAATATATTTAAAAGCAAAAATATATATGACACAGAGACAGTACGATAAGCTTTACCTCAAAGTAAAAAGCACTTAACCAGAATAAAGTGACAGGGGAACTGCTATGTGAAATCTTTTTTTCAGACAAAGGTGGTTTAGAAGTAGTGGATGTCTCTCTTCTGATTAAACTAGGAAATGTCCAGAATGATATGAAGTTTGGGAATATGTCTAATCAAATAGTAACAGCATGGTGGAAGCAGAAAATTGGTGTTTCCAAGCATATTATCCGGCTTTGCAAAGGGCTTGGAGGTGAGAATAGAAAAATTACTGGGTGGATATTTGAACAAGGATATTGGTTGAGAGGCTGGAGAAGGCAGGAGAGGCTGGAGAAGGAACTTTCAACTGACGGCAGCCTGTCAGCTGAAAGCTCCTCAGTGAACAAATGTGAGACTCTCAAAGTGCCTTATTTTCTTTAGAAAATTAGCCATCTTTTCTAATATTCCAAGAGCCTGAGTAGAATATGTTATTGCTGGCTGTATACATATATAGCACTGTTAATCTGGAATTGGTCTGAAAATTCACGATGCTTAAAAATAACTTTTAAATGGCTGTGGCAGAATTAATGGATGGAAAAAGTAAATATTCTTGTATTTATATTCGCTGTTATCACTGTTTAAATATCTTTTAGCTAGATATACCTACCAGGATAACATTTTTTTGTATCATAACGCATTTTTTTCTTGTGCAGGTTAGTAACTTGTGAAAGTAGAGAGCTATACTATTTAATGACATGGAAAGAAATGTAAGTGGAAATTTCAAGTGTTCCTATCTACTTGGATTTCTTTAACACAAATATGTGTTCTCTGTTAGAGTGATCATAGCACCTCTTGGTGCACTAGTCTGTTTCCCTTTACATTAAAACATACCTAGTTTCTTTTATGATTGGAATTTGGTTAGAATTGGAATTCATGTCCTACTCTGGATTTTGTTTTTTAGAGTCTATGTAATCTTTTGGTTCATCAAATCTATTGGGGTGAACATCAAAGAAGCCAGTCATGACTCTGAACAGAATGAGGGAATTTAAAAATCAAGGATGAGCTCAGGTGCTGATTGTGTAAGGCTGCCTGCCCCATCCCTAAGAGTGCATACACACACGTGTACACACTCACACACACAATCACTGAGTGGAACATCACAGACTAAAATCATTACATTTAGAGGGAAGAACCATTACAAACTGGTTCTGGTAATCTCTCCTAATAAGTCCTAAACCTCTTTTTGTGAGGACGTAGTTGAGACAATTCGAGGCATTAGAAATGATGATTCAGTGTGGAAATAATTGTAGTTACATGATCTTTCTGAAAATATCCTTAGTTAAGTCATGATCCGTAAATTCTCCTGAGTTCCTGTGAAAGTATGGGTCTGTGGTTTCTCTGTTTTGCATAGCCTAGAAAAGCCATAACAACTAAGCAGGGTCTTATTCAACCATGATATGAAAATGTGCATCTGTATACATTTTTATCAAATTTGGTAGTAACTGGTTGACTGCATTTGAAGTGTTTTGTCCTAGGGCTAAAATCTGAATAATTCTGTTCTATTTATTTTCTTTATTTTTTAAGTTGTTTGAAGTGAGGGAATAGGTATGGTCGCTGTTACTCCATTAAGTCCAGCAGCAGAAGCCCCATTACAAAGTTCATGGAGCTCTATACACTGTGTAGTCCCAGATTTGTATCTTTAAACTTGATCACATATGCATATACCTGTGTCATGATTGCTTTAGTGTGCTCCCGTGGGATTCTCAGACTACTGGTAGTACGAATTCTTTTTAGGTTCTACCTACCAACATAAAAGCAAATGAAAAAGATGAGTACTAATAAGCATGGCCTCTCATAAGGTCCTGCAAAAGAGAAAAATATCACACATTTTAGGATTGGTCAGCATGGTTCACAGACCAAATTTTTAAACTCCTCTGAGTTTTGTAAATCCTCTGAGATTGAAAAAATAAGGCTGAAAATTTTGGCCAAAGCCAAGCATTCCTATATTATTAAGGGGCATTTATTTTCTTTTCTGGCTTGCACTCAAAGTAAAGACAGTGTAAAATAAGAAAAAAAAATAAACGAGAGACACCTAGGTGGCTCAGTCCGTTGGGCTTCTGATTTCAGCTCAGGTCATGGTGTCACGGTTTGTGGGTTGGAGCCCCATGACGGGCTCTGTGCTGACAACTCCGAGCCTAGAGCCTGCATCAGATTCTGTGTCTCCCTCTCTCTGTGCCCCTCCCTGACTGAGCTCTGTCTCTCTGTCTTTCTATCAAAAGTAAATAAACATTAAAGAATTTAAAAAATGAATGGTCAATAAGCATTTTAATTAAAGAGTTGAAAGAAAAATATTCTTAAGTTATTGTGGTAAAGATTCATTTAAAACACATGTAAGATGTTATTGTTGATTAGAGGATTACAAACCCAAGTGAAAATTGATTTCTACTATGACAACAGATGTGCCGATTTAGACACTGTTACAAAATTGATGTTTTTATTTTCCAAATTAATTCCAATGAATTTAACTGTGCTGACATAAGTGACTTTAAGAGCTGGTAATAGAGATTTAGCAACTAAGTCTCTAACACAAGAAACCTGCAACCTATAATTTAAAAAATGATTCAATGTCTACTCGTGCAAAATCTCAAAAAGATAGAAAAATGTGAATCTTGGATATTTCCATTAAAGAAGTTACAGTCTATTTCAAAATGAATATGTTTATAACATAATAAGCATGAGTAATAATATTAGAAACAAAGGAAAAACATACCTCTCAGATACTATCATATGTGTTGTGTTAAAAAATACGTGTTGATAAAGATGGATGTGTTAAAGATGGGATGGAAAGAAACTGCAAAGTGTAAAGTAAAATGGTGACACGATGAGGGAGAAGGCCTTCAACAGATGTGGGAACGAAGTAAAGCTTATTCTGGGAGTAAGGTGTCAATACAATTTGCTTTAAAAATAAGGCATGAAAAACGTGGAGAAACAAAGTACTTTCGTTGAGTCAGGGTCATCGTGTGTGGCACCTTGACTCTAGGGGACTTTGCCCTTGTGATGAAATTAATTCATACCCATGTCTCCTTATCAGAGTTCACTGTTAGGTGCTAGATACGAAATAGCAATCATTATGAAAATATCATCTTTATCACCAGTAAACAAGACCAGGGATAGAAGCTAGCCATAGGGTTTAAATCATCTCCCTAATACTCTGTGAATGTAGCTAAAAATGGTAGCCTTGTGAGCTACACTAGTGGAGGGTTGAATGTAAGGAAAGTTACCGAAATACCTACTTAGAAGATGCCCTGTCACGTTGATGCATTGTCAAGAAAGGAGGAGGGTGACATATGAATATGGCTTTTGACAAACAAACATGACTTTTAACATATGTGACTATAATTTTTAACACTTGCCCTTAGGCACACTTAGTAAATGGCCTACATTTTTTGAAGCTTCAAGAATACACACACCTCCAGGGTACCTGGGTGGCTCAGTCAATTAAGCATCCGACTTTGGCTTAGGTCATGATCTCACGATTCATGGGCTCATCTGGCTCTATACTGACAGCCTGGAGCCAACTTTGAATTCTGTATCTATTTCTCTCTCTGCCCCTCCCCTTCTCTCTCTCTCTTTCTCTCTCAAAAATAAATAAACATTAATAAAAAGAATACACAGCCCTCCATGAACCTTTTAAAAAATTAGATAGTTTGGTAAAGACATGTGAAATAAAGTCTCTGAAGCCTAAGCATGATTAGCATAGAAAGAAATCATCCTCTGTCACACGTAAAAAATTTGAAGTCTGGGTGGTCTTTGATGTGTGATGCTCTAAAAGTAATTCACATATTTCTGTTTTGATATTGGATAATTTTCTGCATTTGATTTAAACATTTTTCTCATTAATAAATCACATTTTCTCCTCAAAACCATCAATAGGGAGAATTTCTTTTTACATGTTTCTTATATTTTTTCTTCCTTTATCTTAATATCACTTCTGAATCCTTTAGCTTTAATTTTTAAAAAGTAAAACCTAACCATAAATATCAAAAAATAAACTTTTTCTTGACTTCAATTACTCATTTTATGAAAATTTCACCTTTTTGTTTCAAGTTTTTATTTATATCCGGGTTAGTTAACCTATAATTTAATATTGGTTTAAGGAGTAGAATTTAGTGACTCATCACTTACATATAACATCCACTGCTCATTACAGCAAGTGCCCTCCTTAATACCCATCACCCATCTGGCCCATTGCCACACACACCAGCCCTCATCAACCCTCAGTTTGTACTCTATAGTTAAGAGTCTCTTATGATTTGCCTTCCTTTCTTTTCCACCCTTCCCCTCTGTTCATCTGTTTTGTTTCTTAAATTCCACATATGACTAAAATCATACAGTATTTCTCTGACTTGTTTCACTTAGCTGAATATACTCTAGCTCCATCCATGTTGTTGCAATTGTCAAGATTTCATTCTTTTGATGGCTGAGTAATATTCCATTACACACACACACACACACCAGATCTTCTTTATCCAGTCATCAGTCAGTGGACATTTGGGCTCTTTCCATAATTTGGCCATTGTTGATAATGCTGCTATAAACATTGGGGTACATGTGTCCCTTCGATTCAGTGTTTTTGTATTCTTTGGATAAATAGCTAGTAGTGAAATTGCTGGGTCATAAAGAAGTTCTATTTTTAACTTTCTTTGGAACCTCCAAACTGTTTTCCAGAGTGACTGCACCAGTTTTCATTCCCACCAACAATTTAAGAGAGTTCCCCTTTTTCTGCATCCTCACCAACATCTATTATTTCCTTATTTCCTGTCTTGTTAATTTTAGCTATTCTGACAGTTGTGAAGTGATATCTCATTGTAGTTTTGAGATGTATTTCCTTGATGAGGAGTGATTTTGAGCATCTTTCCATGTGTCTGTTAGATATCTGGATGTCTTCTTTGGGAAAATGTCTATTCATATCTCCTGCTCATTTCTTAACTGGATTATTTGGGGGTTTTTGGTGTTGAGTTTAATAAGTTATTTAGAGGTTTTTAATATTAACCTTTATCTGATATGTCATTTGCAAATATCTTCCCTCTTTCTGTAGATTACTTTTTAGTTTTGTTGATTATTTCCTTTGCTATGCATAAGGTTTTTATCTTGATGAAGTCCAATAGTCTTTTTTTTATTATTATTTCTCTTGCTTCTGGAGACATGTCTAGTAGGAAGTTACTATGACCAATGTCAAAGAGGTTGCTGCCTGTGTTCTCCTCTAGAATTTTGATGATTTCCTGTCTCACATTTAGGTAGTTCATCCATTTTGAATTTATTTTTGTGTAGGATGTAAGAAAGTGGTCCAGTTTCATTCTTCTGCATGTAGCTGTGCAGCTTCCCCAATACTATTTGTTGAAGAGAGGTTTTTTCACTGGATATTCTTTCATACTTCATCAAAGGTTAGTTGACCATATAGTTGTAGGTACATTTCTGGGTTTTCTATTCTGATCTATTGTTCTATATGTCTGTTATTGTGCTAGTGTCATACTGTCTTGATGACTACAGCTTTTGTAATATAGCTTGAAGTGCACATTTGTGATGCCCTAAATTTGCTTTTCTTTCTCAAGATTGCTTTGGCTATTTAGGATATTTTATAGGTTCCTACAAATTTTAGGATTGTTTTATCTCAGTGAAAAATGCTGGTGGTATTTTGGTAGGGATTGAATTGGATGTGTATATTTATTTGGGTAGTGTAGATTTTATAACTATTTTTTTCCTCCAATCCAGAGCCTGGAATGTTTTTCCATTTGTGCCATTTTCAATTTCTTTCATAAATATTTTACCTTTGTGGTTAGGTTTATTCCTAGTATCTTACGGTTTTGGTAAAATTGAAATTCATATTGATTCCCTGATTTCTCTTTCTGCAGATTCATTATTGGTGAATAGAAATGCAGCAGATTTCTGCATGTTGAATTTGTTTCCTGTGACTTTGTTGAATTTATATATTTGTTCTAGCAATTTCTTAGTGGAGTATTTTGGGTTTTCAACATAGAGATTCATGTCATCCATGAATGGTGACTTCTTCCTTAACAACTTAGATGTCTTTTCCCTCTTTTTGTTGTCTAATTGCTGAAGCTACGACTTCCATCATTATATTAAATAACAATAGAGGGTGGACATCCCTGTATTTTTCCTGACTATAAAAGTAAAGCTCTGTTTTCCTCCATTGAGGATGATATTACCTGTGGGTCTTTAATATATGGCCTTTATGATAATGAGGTATGTTCCTTCTATCCCTGCTTTGTTGAGGGTTTTATCAAGAAAGTATACTGTATTTTGTCCAATGCTTTTTCTGTTCTATTGATAGGACATATGGTTCTTATACTTTCTTTTATTAATGTGTTGTATTCCATTGATTGATCCGTGAATATTGAAGCACTTTGCAGACCAGGAATAAGTCCCCTTGATTATGGTGAATAATTATTTTAATGAACTGTTTGATTTGATTTGCTAGTATCTTGTTGAGAATTTCTGCATCTATATTCATCAAGGATATGTCCTGTAATTCTTAGTGATGTCTTAACAGATATAGTCATAACATTTCACCCTAATGCAGCAGAATACACATTATTTTTGGGTGTACATGTAACATTCTCCAGAATAGATCACATATTATGTCACTAATAAGGCCTCAACCAGTAGGAAAAGATTGAGATCATACCGTGCATATTTTCAGATAACAATGCTATGAAACTTGAAGTCAACCATAAGATAAATTTGGAAAGACCACAAATACATGGAAGTTAAACAACATTCTACCAAAGAATAAATGGGTTAACAATGATATTAAAGAAGAAATTAAAAAAACTACATGGGAGCAAATTAAAATAAATACACAATAGTCCAAAACCTTTGGAATATAGCAAAAGTAGTCATGAGAGGGAAGTATATAGCAATGCATGCCAATATCAAGAAGCAAGAAAAACCTCAAATATACAATCTAACTTTAAGCCTACAGGAGCTAGAAAAGGAACAGCAAATCCTAAATCTGGGAGAAATAATAGACATTACAGCACAAATAAACAATAGAGAAAGAAACAAATAAAATGAACAGATCAATGAAACTAGGAGCTAGTTCTTTGAAATAATTAATAAAATTGATAAATCCCTAGATAGATTTAACTACAAGAAGAGAGAAAGAACCAAAATTAATAAAATCATGAATGCGAGAAGAGAGATTACAACCAACACCACAGAAATACAGTGATAAATTAATTTTATGAAAAACTATATGTCAACAATTTGGGCAGTCTGGAAAAAGTGAATTTCTAGAAGCATATAAACTACCAAAACTGAAACAGGAAGAAATAGAAAATTTGAACAGATGCATAACCAACAAAGAAATTGAATCACTGTAATCAAAAATCTCCCAGCAAACAAAATTCCAGGGCCAGATGGCTTCCCAGGGGAAATCTAAATTCCGACATTTATAAAAGAGTTAATACTTATTCCTCTCAAATTGTTTCAAAAAATAGAATTGGAAGGAAAATTTCCAAACTCATTCTATAAGGTCAGCATTACTTGGATTCCAAAACCAGACAAGACCCTGCTAAAAAGGAAAATTCCACTTTTATCTATCTTTGTTATAATCCCAAATTTATACATGAAAAGGAACTTTATAAGCTATGTGGTTCAAAAAAGATGTTGAATCCGTGTAGGATAACTTTTCCAGTTGTTTTTTTAGCCAGGGCTTGTTCACTTCTTATGAAGGAACATTAATTTCCTTCTGAGATAACCCATCATACGTTTCCACATTTTCTTGTAACACAGTGAGTCTACAGTCATTCTGAATTTTGACAAGACTGCCTTATACTTTAACCATGATTTGAATAGTTGTTCTGTGGTCCATCAACCTATAATCAGTTTTGTTATTTAGGGATGGCTAGATAATTGTCGTATGAATCCACTTACAAATTTTCTTTGTGCACTGTGCTATAATATTATATGTAATTCCTTTCTGTCTTCTAGAAGTCCTCACTCACCAAATCCTTTCTAATTAATGTTCATCCACAATTTTTCTCCTTCATT
This sequence comes from Suricata suricatta, assembly GCF_006229205.1. NCBI lineage: Eukaryota > Metazoa > Chordata > Mammalia > Carnivora > Herpestidae > Suricata > Suricata suricatta. The sequence continues at coordinate 73,143,696 of NC_043705.1, read as the reverse complement.
TTGCATCCTGTGTGCGACTATTTTGTATAGAATAACAATAATGACAGAGGCAAATAATTTGTTTTATTCGCCATGGTCTAGACACATTATTATAAGCCTATAGCCTTCTAAGTGTATAATTTAAATAAACAAGACCCTGTAGGGGAAGAGATCTTATTGTCACCATTTTCTAGTTATGAAAGCAGATGTATAATTAAGAGTCATGCAATTTCCATATTAAATAGCATCCACTAATAAGTAACAGAAACATGTTTTAAAATCATGCGTATTGGGGGATGCCTGTAGGGATCAGACTGTTAAGTGTCCAACTTTTGATTTTGGCTCAGGTCATGATCTCATGGTTCATGTTTGACCTCCATGTTGGGTTCTGCACTGACACTGTGGGGCCTGCTTGGGATTTTCTCTCTTCCTTTCTCTCTACCCCTACCCCACTCTTTCTCAAAAATACATGAACATACAAAACAAATAAATAAAATAAGGTAAATTTATGAATGTTTGGGTGCCTGGGTGGCTCAGTTGGTAGAGCGACTGACTCTTGATTTTGGCTCAGTTCATCATCTCACAGTTGGTGAGATTAAGTCCTGCATCAGGCTCTGTGCTGACAGCTTGGAGCCCGCTTGGGATTCTCTTTCCTTCTCTCTCTGCTCCTCCCCTGCTTACATTCTCTCTCTCTGTCTCTCTTTGTCAAAATGAATAAATATTAAAATAATAAAATAAAATAAATAAAATCATGAATGTTTGTCTTCACAGTCCCTTCTTTAGCTACTATTCCATGCTTCCTCAGATGCAAGTCTCTTTCAAATGAAAAATCTGAATTGTAGTTACTATGGATATGAACCAACATTCTTTCCTCTGTAGATCCAACTACATAATTTGTGGGACCCAGTACAAAAAGCCAATATCTTGAGTCCCCTTGTTCATATAGTATCACATAGCAAACAGTAATAATAACAAGTAGTTAAATAATTGCTGCTAAAGTTACCAAAATATAAAACATTTTCCTCTGTATATTCTTTAATTGTCATGTTGTGTTTTATTTGGTATTTAATACTATTCTAAGAAAAGAAAAATTGAATATTTAAGTCATTATCAGCACCTTTTAGAGTCCATCTATATTTTTAATGAGAGTTTCAATAAAATATAGTTTTTAATTCATAAGCAGAATCAACAAAACATTCCTTTTTTAGCTACTCAAACACGTATGTATTTTGTTGTTACTAGAATACTGGAACTGTAAAAGTAACAGGACTTTTTATTTTACTTTTGATACAAGGTGGTATATTTTACTAGTACTCTATCTTGCTGATGAGTAAGGAAGGACTGAAAGGAAAAGTAATTCTGAGTTGCTCTATCTTTCTCTAGTTTTCATTCTGTGTCATCATTTTCAGTTAAAGTGGTTTTTTAGCTAATAAGGGCAAATAACACAAATGAGAAAGAATACAATAATTTCCTTTGACTCTGTGTTTCTTAGAAATCCTTTGCCTTCTTTTTCTTTGTTCAGAGTAAGTTGTGGTTGGCATGGAAATCATGACCTCTTGGGGCTCTTAGTGTCTCCAATTACTTAGTTGTAGACGTAACGCACTTCATTTTTTCTTGTTTTAAGCTGGCTGTACTCCACATTCACAGGTGCACCACATGTGTGCATTCATTTTTGTGGGGCATTGGGAATGCTGTGTGTGAATGGGTGGCAAGAAATGGCAGGCAAACACACTGCATACATCTCCTCTGCTTACCCACTTGTTCCATTTTCTTACCTGACTTCATTTTCAAAACACATGTTCCAAGATAAAATTGTCAATAACTTCAAGAGGTGATAGCAAAAATTAAACTTAAAGTGAGACCCTATAGGACAGCATTGTCCATGCCCACAAAGCAGGATCAGATCTTCTTTAAACTGAATTTTATTCGAAGGTTCCTGCACATTATACATATTATAATTTGTATGTATAATTTCCAAATTGTGGTATACATACAGACTTCTATATTACATCTTTAATAGTGCTTATATTTTAAGGTGATGGAGATGTCAGGATCTTTGTTTCTCAATGTGATCATATATAAGTATGTGTGTATATATATATATATATATATACACATATATATATACATACACACATACATACAGATATATGCATGTATGTATATGTATATACACACCCACAGTTTTATATTATACATGATCTTAATCATTTGCTTGTAGTTGGTGAGCATAAGCACCTATTTCTGAAACACTTAGACATATAGTCTCAGAAACAGATTTTAAGCAACAGCAATAGAAGTATTGTTTCAAGGTTCCAAATAATCTTGAAATTTAAGTAGGGCAAAATGCATTTGACAAATACCTAAACATTCATTAAGATCCAACTTATGTATAGTCTCACGGTTGATGCTGCATATTCTATAATTCAAGTACTTATTATTTTAATTATTTGGCACAATAGCTGACCTGACCTGACCATATTCAAATGTACTATTTATTTCAAAAATTTAAGTATTCACCTGGCTTTTTCTAAATTACCCAGTGTACTCACTGAGACAGATTCTTCTTCTTATTTATGCTTCAACTGGTGGAACCTAATATACTTGATATCCCCAATATATAATTAGTGCAGTTTATATTGAATTAAGGGGTTTACTAAAAGTAAACCCTAATTTTTAGATTTCCTATAAAATACTATGATAGATATATTCATGTTCAATGTTATCTACATGGGTTTCAAGAAGTGTTAGCTAAGAGTTTTGCAAAAAAAAAAACAACAAAAAACAAAAAACAAAAAAACCCAGCAGCCAAAAAGTACTCAGAATATTTCTGCTCTGTTGGAAATAGGCAGAGTTAGACATCTGTAAGTCCTCAGGCCAATGTAAAGGAAACATCTGTGAAGCACACATTAAATTGTTTTCTAGGGAAACCAACCAACACACAAAATCTACCATGTTTCAGCTAGAGTGAGATGGTACAGAGCCAGAAGGGAAAAGAAAATAAATTTACAAAGTCAAAGAATTCCAGAAATGGAATTGTGATCTGTTGACCTAGTTCAGCTCTTGATGTCATGATAATATCGTTGGCCAAGTGAATTTATCAAAGTGGATTGCTTAACATGATAAAAGTGCAAATCGGGCTATTTACCAGAAGTGCAAGGTTTGCCAATTTTGTATCAAACTTCAATCAGTTAAATACAGCCTTGAATAGATTAATTCAGGAGCATATACAATCTCCTGTGTAAAAAAAGCAACAATTCAGAAAGTACTAAGAAAAATTTGGCTTTTTTTAAATGTTTATTTTGAGTGGGAGAGAGCATGCACAAGTGGGAGGGGGTAGAGGGAGGGAGGGAGGGAGGGAGGGAGAGAGAGAGAGAGAGAGAGAGAGAGAGAAAATATCCAAAGCAGGCTCCACAAACCCTCAACTGACTGAGCCACCCATTTGCCCCGGAAAAAAAATTAAATTTGTAGTCCAAAATCTGACCATCTCTGCTGTGGCAAGGATGGTGAGATCAGCAAACACAATACTGACTCAAAACAAATCACATCCCACCTGAACTTCCATTACCCAATCCATTCTACTTTGTTTTTTTTATGTTTATTTTTGAGACAGAGAGAGACAGAGTATGAGCCGGGGAGGAGCAGAGAGAGAGAGAAAGGGAGACACAGAATCTGAAGCAGGCTCCAGGCTCTGAGCTGTCAGCACAGAGCCCAATTTGGGGCTTGACCCCACGAACCGTGCGGTTATGACCTGAGCCAAAGTTGGATGCTCAACTGAGTGAGCCACCCAGGTGCCCCAAAGACATATTTTTAATGTAGTATATAAAAATTCTTATTCACCTTTCACCAGGCAATGGTACACTTGTCAAAATTAATACATTAACATTGGTATATTACTATTGTCTAAATTACAACCTTACTCATGTTTTATCAGTTTCTACTAATGTAATTTTTCTGTTCTTGGATCCAATCTAGGATATCACATTGGCCATAGACACTGTATTTACTCAGTCTCTTCTGACTTGTGATAATTTTTTATGCTTATTTTTCATGAACTTAAGACTTTTGAAGAGTGTTGGTCAGGTACTTAGTTGAATTTGTGTGATGTTTTCCTCAAAATTAGGATGGAGGTGGGGAGCTTTGGAAAAAATCACAGGAGAGATAAACTGTACTTCTCATTTCATCATATTAGAACATGCATGATGTTAGCATGACTGTTCATTGTGACCTTAAACATGATCACTTGGTTGAGATCTTCCAAGTTCCTTTATTGTAAAAGTTACTACTTTTATTTTTACACCCTATAGTCTAAGGAAGCAAGTCACCAAGTCCACTAAACACTAAACAAGACGATTTCTAACCTCTATTCAAGGAAGGCAGTTTTCTTTAAAGAGTGTAATTTTCCGTAAGAAAAATTAGTCATTTCTGCCTCATTTATTTGCTCAGTAACTTATTATATAAGTTTAAACTTCTGTACACTTATTTCATACTTCAGATTGTACTCTACTATTCCATTACTTTTTGCTCAGGTGTTTTCAGCTCTGGCTGTTGGGTTGAATGCCCTTCCAGGTTGGCTCTCGTTTAGCTTTGGTAAATCACCAGACTTTCGTTGGCTTTATTAGATGTAGATTCATACTAGATTTCTCTCACTCCTGTCCAGGGATCTGTCATTTTCTTTTTTAATTTTTAAAAAATTTTTGTTTATTTTGGAAGACAGAGAAACATAGTGCAAGCAGGGGCGGGGCAGAGAGAGAGGGAGACATAGAATCTGAAGTAGGCTTTGGGCTCTGAGCTGTCGGCACAGAGCCTGACGTGGGCCTCAAACCCACAAAGTGTGGGATCATGACCTGGGCTGAAGTTAGGCACTTAACCAATTGAGCCACCCAGGCACCCCAGGATCTGTACTTTTCTAAAGAGGTTTCTTTCCTTTTACTGAAGGAAGAAGGGTCTTAGACCCTGAAAGATGGTATTAAACACTGCAACCTAGGCTCCGTGTATGATTGATGCTATTAGAATATAACTGCTTCTCAGTCATCACATCAGCCAGAGCTAAAATTACAAGTGTATGTACTAATCCATTTATACACATGCATCTGTAATTATCTGTATCTGTGTAAACATGAACATGATTTTATACTGATATCTCAGATTCCAGTGTGGCATGAGGGGGTTCATTATGATTTCTTTACAATTTCCTAATCTGAGAGTCATAAAGCTGTCTCCCATTAGCTACAACTT
>NC_043705.1:73137058-73138379 GCF_006229205.1 Suricata suricatta | reverse complement strand
TTTATTTTTGAGAGAGAGAGAGAGAGAGAGAGAGAGAGAGCGTGAGCAGGGGAGGGTCAGAGAGAGAGGTAAACACAGAATCCGAAGCAGGCTCCAGGCTCTGAGCTAGTGGTCAGCACAGAGCCTGATGCAGGGCTCAAACCCATGAACTGTGAGATCATGACCTGAGCTGAAGTCGGATGCTCAACCGACTGAGCCACCCAGGCGCCCCACCCTGTATACCTTATTATTCACATGGGTACCATGTTTACAGCAAATCTCCAGAACCTACTCATCGCGCTTAACTGAAACTTATGGCTATCAATTAGTAATTTCCCATTCTATGATTTGACTCTATAAATTCAACTATTTTAGATACTTCATATAAGTGGAAATAGGCGGTATTTGCCTTTCTGTAACTGGATTATTTCATCTAGTACAATGTCCTAGAGTTTCATCCTTATTGCATATTGCATATTTTTCCTTCATTTTTAGGTCTAAACAGTATTACAAACACACACACACACACACACACACACACACACACACACACAAAATACACGAGATATACACATCCCATAGTGAGACAGAGTGAAAGGGCATTTTCTCCCTTTAACAAGGAATTTAGAAAAAAGATATAGATGGCACCTGTGTGTCTATACCAAAAATTACGGAGATTGCCACAAAATAATAAAATTCTTGTTAGAAAAGATCTTGTAGGTGATCTAGTTTAATTTTCTTACTTTTTAGCTGACAAATCTTAGGTTCATGTAGATGGTGGAGTGTCAAGAGAGAATGAAAATAATAAGAATTTCTAGAAACGATGTATGGCAGAAAGGGGGTTGAGTAAGGAAAAATTCCTTTTTAAATTAGTGAGTCAAAGAAGAAGGAAAATACTGCACACTCCCAAAAATGTATCATCCCAATATTTTCTGATACTAAAAAAAATAATTTCTGAATGCTATAGTTAAAAGTGAAACGAAACAAAACTCAAAACTAAGAAAACAATCGAAAATATACAAGAGACATGAGCAAACATTTCAGGAAGAAAATAAATACATGGAGACTAAGCATATATTTTAAAAAAATCCTAGCATTATTTATCAATAGGAAAATGGAAATGAAAATGAAAAGGATATACCATTATACACCTATTAGAATGGCTAAAATCCAAAACACTGGTAACACCACATGCTGGCAAGCAAGAGGACCTCCCAATGATTGCTGGTAGGACTATGTGATGATATAATCATTTTCAGGACAGTTGTAGAAGTTTCTTATATACTTGAACCTACACATGGTATTTAACTTAATAATTCCACTAAATGGTCTTTACCCAAGT